>NC_044509.1:2037090-2048133 GCF_902362185.1 Chanos chanos | reverse complement strand
TTTCTCTCTCTCTCTCTCTCTTTCTCTCTCTTTCCTCTCTCCTCTTTCTCTCTCTCACACTTCTCTCTCTCTTTCTCTCTCTCTCTCTCTCTCTCTCTCTCTCTTCTCTCTCTCTCTCTCTCTTTCTCTCTCTCACTCTCTCTTCTCTTTCTCTCTCTCTCTTCTCTCTTCTCTCGCTCTCTCTCTTTCTCTTCTCTCTCTCTCTCTCTCTCTCTCCCTGTCTGTACTACTCTGCTTTTTCTTATTTCTCTCCTTCATTTTGTTTCCTTTAGTCTGTGATGTTCTCACCGTAGATAACGAGTTTGATTATCAGATTGCACTACGTAAGCGACTAAAACTAAGCAGATTTAATTTCTGAAAGGCCACATGAGCCAAGTGCTTGAGCATTCTCACATTGCATCAGAACTCTAACAAAAACAGTATGTACCAGCCTCATCACTAACCAAAACGAGCACGCCGCGTTCAGGTTCATGCTGTACTTAAATCCAATCATTCATTTCCTGAGCAGTTACACTTTTATTCACAACCATGTCTGTTGGTGGTGTGGGCTCGTTAGTAACAGCTAAAATGCACATGGGAAATCAGATGTTTATGAGTAAATACTGTTTGTGTGCAGTGACTGATTAGAGTAGACTCACTTAGAGGGCAATGATTGTTACATGGAACTGGGTTCCGTTCAGGTTCAGCCCCTGAATTTAACGGGAAAAGCTCGATAACAGAAATATGATCTGTGTTAGCATAGGGGCTGTCGCTAGTTTCACCAGAGCAGCACAGGCTAGTATAGCTAGTTATGATGCTTAGACTCAGTTTCTGTGACTCATCTCTGGAGAGTTTCACAGGACACACTTTCATTTGACTGACAGGCTCCTCTGACCAGTTCTGATTGCTGATTGGTTGTGATTATCTGAATGCTGTTGAACTCTGACTCCGTAAAATGGTTGCCATTCTGTGACTTGATTATGCCACATCATGCAGATAAAGTATTTCAAGCTTTTCGTGTTCCTTACACACAGAGGGAATTCTACAGGGAAAGAAATATACATGCCTACACAGTTCAGATGGAAATAAATTCTACGTGCATATTTTCATCAAATTACACATGACCTGTTCACTCAACAGTGTGTATTAGCTCATAAAGCAAATTTTTCAATTGTATAATAGTAGTGTACAAGGCAAACACTAAATAGTCCAGAATTCAAACAAGATTGAATTACAGGCTTCTGCTGGAAGCGTGTGACAAAATTAATGAATAATAAACCCATTAACAATAGCATCTGGTGTTCGCATTCCCTTAATGAGATATAGAAGTCTGTGAGTCCCGTGTGCAGGTAAAGACTGTTTGCCTAGGATTACTGAGTAAATTTCTCTTCTTTTTCTTTTTTTTTAAATCATGTTGGGATATGAAGCCTTTTTAATGTCGATTTTGGCAGAGAGAAATGTAAGCAGTCAGTCACTGGAGTTGCCGAAATCGTTATGCTCGATGCTGTACACACACACACGCTCATGTAAAACATGTCTCTTGATATACATATTCAAATACACATCAGCAGAATGATTCACAGTCTCTCACATGGGTTTACTCTCTTCAAGCAGACAAGCTGAGCCAATAAACTAACACAGAGAGACACACACACACATACACACCACACCACACACACATTCACACACACACACACACACACACACACACACACACACACACACACACACACACACACACACACACGAGCATTGCAAACGCTTACAGTCTCCTTGCCTTTCTCTCTCTCTCACTCAGCCAATCAATCTCCACTCTCTCCTCTCTCTCTCTCTCTCTCTCTCTCTCTCTCTCTCTCTTTCTCTCAGTGGGAGTGTGCAGTAATTAGGCAGTCAGACTGTGTTTACAGATGCAAAAGCGCTTTAATTTATTCCAACAGTTAGCAGTAATTCTCCACTTTAATTTATAGCTCCCCCACCCCATTGGGAGAGTGAGAGAGGGAGGAAAAGAGATAGAGAGACTAAAGCCATGCACCACTTCACTGACCTGGAATCAGAGGCTTACGACCTGCCTCCTCCAGATATCTTTAGCTTTTTTTTTGTTCTTGACAACAGAATGAAGACAGAATCACGTGAGAAACTATGGATAGAGTTATCCCCAGGAGAGAGAGAGAGAGAGAGAGAGAGAGAGAGAGAGAGAGAGAGAGAGAGAGAAATGATCGAAGTGCATGTGTGTCGGGAGAAAATGGTCAAAATTACTCTGTCTTTTTTTTTCTTTATCACCACAAAAAAATGAGCTGTGTGTTCACAAAATGGCAGTCATTTGTGTGTCTGTGAAAAACGCACACAGATGATCCAGAGCCGTTTTTTCCTCGTGTGTCTGGATCAGAGTGTCAGGTTTAATTGTTCATCAGTGAGCAATCCGCCAGCATAATCTCCATCACGACGAGAAAAGACTGTTGCCAGGATGGCATTTTGAAAACGACACGTGACGTCACACAAAACCGCGGCTAGCAAAAATCAATATGCGCACGCCGTGAACACCGGGTCCCTACAAGTGCCGCGTTACCATCCTGACTGTATGACGTAGAAAGAGAAAAAAGAAACAAAATGCCTATCATCCCCCCAGTATAAATGTAAACTTAGTATATAAATAATTATAAATATATAAAGATTTCCAGATGTATGAATAGATCTAAAAACAAAAGCCAGCAGAGGGCCAAAGAAATCAAAAACTCTGTGATGAGAGACACAGTGAATTATTGAGATGTTGATTGTGATCAATGTGACCTCTGAATAATCAATCATTCTGCTGAAGTGCGACAGAGACGGTCCCGGTGCGGTCGACAGAGAGACGGCTGCAAGCATTAGCTTTTCACACACTCGATATGTAGAGTTAAAGGAGCGTGTTATGGGACAGACGGCCAGAAGGCACTCTGTCTGGATGAAAGCAGAGTAAAGCCGCCCTCAGCGGGGGCTTTTAGTGACTGTAGAGACAGCATCGACAGAGGTAGGGATGTGTGTGTGTGTGTGTGTGTGTGTGTGTGTTCTCTTACTGAGTCACAGAGCATGTTGAAACCATGTTTTGTGTTGTCAGAGCCTCTCCCATGAGTGTGGGTCCACTTAACTGTGACTGTGTGTGTGTGTGTGTGCACATGCATGTGTCGGCGTGTATGCACATGAGTTCATGTGTCCTTGTGTGTAAGGAGGGGAAGATAAAAGAGTGTGTGTGTGTGTGTGTGTGTGTGTCTGTGTGTGTGTCACATGTGTGTGCGTGAGCGTGTGTGCATGTGTGTGTGTGTGCGTGAGCGCGCGTGTGTGTGTACTGAGTGTGTGTGTGTGCGTGTGGATTAGCTTTAACAGCAGATGTATCGATCAGGGGTGACCTGCTCATTCTGACCCATATTACTGAACTAATTCTCCATTCATGATAGGGTCATGTCTCTATTACTCTAACATTAACACACTTACCCATCAGCCTGTTCCAGTCACACGTCAGTTTCATCTCATCACTTTCACCTCAATTAAGAGCTTGTTTAATAACCACGCTGCAAAGTACAGATATGGAACTAATGACTGATGTCTCATGATCATAAAAGTTTCATGTGTAACAGGTATGAGATACTGCAGCTCTAAATAAGAGCATGAATGTCTTTTTGGTTTAAGAACTGTAGATGTAGGATCTGTTTATCACTGGTGAATGAGTGGAGGCATAGAAACAGAGAGATGCAGGAGAAGTTTGTGGTGTACACTGATAAATGGGGAAAAAGTTAGTAGGTTAGTTTAAGACATGCAATGGCATGGATACTGTGATGAAGTTACTGATAAAACATCAGAAAACAGAGGCTGACAGGGTAGCTATGGTAGACAGTTATGGTTGCTATGGTGATGATAAGGCATATAGTAATAGAACCAGTCAAATTACACGGTGAGTAGGGACATTGTGACATCATCAACTGCGGACGGTGGGAGGCTGAGGAAGCTGGGGTTTTTTTGGAACTAGGGTTTTACTCTCAACTTTCAACGCAAGAGTATAGACCAATAACAGCATAAGAGTCGCAGAGAGTAATACACAAGCATACATACACACCACACATGCTGTACACACTCTCTCTCACACACGCACACACACACACACACAAATGAAAGGAAAGGGAAGTATTAGAGATATTACAGGTTCCTTGTGGAGTTGCAGGGCGGTAACAGACCGGCCCAGTATAAATCAGTATACTATGGGGTGTTCTCTCTGACATGGTGCCAGCGTATATGTAAGTATAATTGAGTTAAAGCAAACCTCAGACCAAGTCCCCTGTTACCTGGTTCATATTTCAAAGAACATTAACAAACAGGGGTGGGAGAGCCAACATGTTTTTAGACTTTTATACTAATCAAATCTCATTTGCATCCAATTAACCTATTAACATATCACACACCGATCAGCAATTACCTGGAATTGATTCATTATTCAATTAGGTAAATTCACTGACTTCAACTTGAAGAATAAATTCACAACACCAAAGCCATCCCTCCGTCAAACTGATAATCATTCTGCTGATCAGACAGGAGCTCCACGGTGAGTCTGCAGTCTAATGAAGAGCTTCCCTTTGCTTCTATAATAGATGGGGTATAAAAAAAATCTATATTCACATCTCATCTGACTGAAGACATGAACAATGGACATCTAGATTGTTCTTTTTTTTTTTTCTTTTTTTTTGAAATTCTGTTTGTCAGTGCTGTGCCCATAGCAGCAAGAGCAATCACTCAGATGAATTTTCTCATCCCAGTCAAGGCAGACTTTCAAAGATTGGGGGGGGGGGGGGGGGGGGGGGGGGGGGGGGGGGGGGGGGGGGGGGGGGGGGGGGGGGGGGGGTTCAGGTCACACCCTCTATCGGCGATGTAGTTTACATACTGAAGTGTCCTTGCTGTGTCGCCCGTGCAGACAAGATTAAATGTCAATTAAAACCAAGAGTCATGGAGCACAAAGCCCCAATCCGAGACATAATTTGAGTTCTTTAATCGAAACGCATTTTACAGAATTTCTTCATCCAGTCTCCAGATTAAAATTCATGGGTATGGAGCAGGCTGAATGCCCTGGGATAGGGGCGAATTTAAAATAGAGAACCGTGCAGCGGGAGGCCTGTCGGAGATGTAAATTGAAAACACTCTCTCTCCTGATGGTCAGAATGAGGAGCTGGAGCTAAAACATTTTCTTTTCGACTTAAATAACGATTTTAACCCTTCGGTTACTGCTAAACAGTAATCGAGCGAACCCAACGGTGCCATGGTGAGTAATTTGACACGAACATGCCGTTTTGATGGATGGATCCGGTGTTGTGAATTTGTATTTAAAACTGAATGCAACTAATGTAATCTAATGTAGTGATTAACCAGTTGTAGGTGATTGATGACTGACGTGTTTGGGTGGCTATCAGTAAACAAAGAGACAGCTGAGAGAGCTAATCTCTGTGTAGCGGAGTCAATGCAAGATGTCTCTCCCATTTACGATAGCACTCCACCTAACAGGGTGGACAGTAACAAAGAGCACGAAATGTACCTTTTTCCAGTATCTAGACATAATTAAAGCATTTCCATCACTGGAAACTTTTTACTTTCACACTTCCATATTTAAATCTCTTTCTTTTGACTCCACTACACTTATGCAACGTATGTCTCTCCCCATTACTTTGCATTGTCGAACAAAACAAACCAAAACAAAAAGCACTGTCTATATTATCTGGTACTACAGAAGACTTGGTTGAGTTATTTGATTGGACGAGAGGTGTTCCATGAGCACTGATGTTCAGTGTAACAGCACTGGGATCTTTTACTGTATGTATCTCACTTGGTTGAGTTATTTGATTGGACGAGAGGTGTTCCATGAGCACTGATGTTCAGTGTAACAGCAGTGTAACGGCCAAATGACTATAGCAACATTTAATCTCTTTATGCAGCTTCAGTACAATTTGATAGTGCCTTCAGTTTTTCAGATTTTTCCAAAAGTTTATTATTATTTTTATTATTATTATATATTATTACCATGCAATGTATTTGTGCCGTATTGTTCACTTTTATACACACACACACACACGCGCGCGCACACACACACACACACACATACTTAATCAAGTTACTTGGATTATTATTGGAAGTTTTCAGCCGTTTATAATGTAAGACGACTTTTTTTAAAAAAAAAAAATTTTAAAAGGAAAGTTTGCCTATTCTCAGACCCTGTTTATTTCATGTCTACGTTCACTCACATCTCCCTAATGGAAACTCTTCACCTGCATGCTGACTATTCATGGTAATGTTAATTGACATCAATATCAGACTGATTTAATGAGCTTATACTAACAGATCTGTGTTATGCCCAGAGTGACATTAGAGCCTTCTCACATAAAATAGGTGCATTAAGCAAGAGTAAGGGTCAAATCTAATTGCAAAAATAATATAACAATATTACAACCACAATAAATCACAGCACTGTTGCTTCAGATACTTAAATTCAACAGAAAGTACCTTTGTACCTGAACTCAAGTGGAAATTCAAATAGAGGACTTATACTTTTATTAGAGTAATATTTTACCACAGGTATCTCTACTTTCACTCAAGTCTAGGATTTGTGTACTTCCTGCACGGCTGAGCCTGAATGACAGGTGCTCTGAGGCAGCTCAGTGGCCACGTCTCTGTAAAACCACAGAGATAGTGCACACGCTTAAGGCCCTTTCCAAGTCTATAAAAATCAGCTGAGAGAGAAGTCTGTGCCCACTTGGCACGAGAGGGCTGCTGATGGTTTAGTCCAGAGGGCTCCTGCAGGATGGACAGACCAGCGGAGAGAGAGACAGACAGGCCATCGGTTAACTCGACGTATTCATGAACCGAACATCTGACCGAAGGGGGCTGGACCCCACAGTGTTAGGGCTCCTCTTCACAGCACCCACCTACACTGGCCCCAATGTGGACAGAGGCCAAATAGATTCTGTTTTAAATCGAATAAATAAATCCTCTTTTCATTCCCCAGTCCCTGGACTTTTTTTTCTTCATTTCCATAAAAAAAAAAAAAAAAAAGACAATTCTAGTTGATCGAGGATTGCCTCAATTTTTTCAAACGATTTTAGTATTTGGTCCTCACAAAACGTTACTGAGGTCTTTATGTTTTTGTTTTTGTTTTGTTTGTTTGTTTTTTTTGAGCCGCAGCCTCCAAGAAATACGGACCGATTCGTGTAGAGCTTGAGATTAAGACGCGAACCTACAGGTCAGTGTACGTAGGGTTTTGTGCTTGAAAATTCAAGCTATTCTGGTCTTAACCCATTTTAAGTGTGACAGTATGGGGTGAGGCTTAACCTCAGCGGGGAGTTTGGCAGGGTTATAATGGAGATGAGGGAGAGGGCTGGTCGGAGCATTTTCTTTATCAAACCAGAGAAAAGCTCTCTGAGGGGGAGCAGACACCAGCGTGCTGTGCTTCTGAGGCGAAAATCTCACATGACGCAGTAAGAGAATTTGGAGCGCCAAGCCCACCTCTGTCTGCTGCAGTCTGCATTTTGTAACGGTTTCAAGAGATCACCATTCAGCAGGGTTTTATTACACAGTCCTTTAAATTCTATTTCATCGCTATGTTGGGCTTTAATTGGAATCGCTTGTAATACACAGTAAGATGTAACATTCGACCTTTACTGGACCGTTTCAAAAAATGATATAATTTGATGGTCCTCTCTCTTGCGGTCTTAATGAGGCACGCCAAATGTAACTAAATTAGATGGTGATATGGGTTATACCTAGATTTTCGACACCTTTCTTCATGTAGGAGTGAAAGACATGCCCAAATGGAAGAGGGTCTGAATTTGCCCCCTTTGTTTTGTTCCCTTGGCTTTGGTCGGAGGAAACAACTCAGCTCATAGGATGGTGAAGTAACTGAGGACCAGAGAGGCCTTGGGGTGAGTATAAATGGCAGTAATACAGTCAATGAACTTCATACTAAATCCAGATGATTGCGGCGCGGGAAATACATATTGCCATTCTACATTGTCGACAGCTGTGTCCTTCTCCAGGGGATATGGTAGAAACCGATGACGGAGTTGCTTTGGGCTACCCACGGGAAGCGAGACAGGAGCGTGGTAACACCAGCACTGGTCCGGATGAGTCATAGATGTCAGGACTTCGTCAAGCTCATTCGCAAACAATTTTGGACAAATCTCACTTTTGCAGGAGGTGAGACTAACAGGCCTGTAATTTTTGTAATCTGAAGGGTCCTTATCGTTTTTTTTGGGAATGAGGGAAAATATGCCTGCAGCAGCGATGGTGGCAGCCGTTCGCCCGCCCCGGCCGGAGCCTCAGTCGTACAGTTCAAGATGCACAGGAGCCGGCTCATCCTGACTCCTGCAGGCCTCCTGTAAAATTCAGATTAGTATGATCTCCAGGGACTTTAGCTAATGGTAAATGTTTGCTGACTATAATTACTTTTCCTATTGATCCAAGATTATTCCCGTCTGCTGTACCAATTTATTTCTCAAGATCTAACTATTTCGCCTCAGTTTCCCTGTCTTCAATAGGGAGGTGTCGGATTACTTGACCCCTGAAACATGTTTTCAGTTTCTCCCGTGCCATTGTCATGGAGGGTGGGTCAGTTACACATCGGTATCCCTGAGGAAATTAATCTGGGCTCTCAGGAATTCCTTTAACGCTATATCCAATAAAGGAGTAGATATTAGCCACTGTCTGGGCGACCTGTCCACTCTGGAAGCCCGTGGAGAAATACAAGAGGGATGAATGGAAATAAGAATGTTCCAAGTGTCACAGGGTACAATCCAGAACGGATCAAAACGTTGGACATAAGGAAAATGGATTCCTGAGAATGTGCCATGAAGGGGAAGGGTAAAAGGAATAATCTCCGCTAAATGGATTATGCTAACGCTATATGTCCACTAAAACCTAATGTCTTACATTATCCTGCGGTAGAGCACCAGACCTACAAGAGCATTACTGATGGAGAACTACAATCCATTACTGGATCCATAACTTCAAAATCTTCAAAATGAAGTTCATTAAAATGCCCCTCATAACAATCTCCCATATCACTTACTTTATTTTCAAGCCATCTACTGAACGGGTGGTCGCTCTTCACTCTCAATACGTTCGCTAGTGTTATTCTATCATCGCTAATGTTACCGTGTGCTTTATCAGTGTATTAGAGCATAATTCACCCTGTCTCATCCAAACACTTTGTAATAATTTTTAATTGCAGATGCCTTGTGGGTAATAATGCAACACTTCTAATTGGCCTACTCCCCCAGGCAGGTCTCAGGGACAGTAGAGATTGACTTTCCTCCTTTTAATGGCATGGTTCATTTAAAGGGCAGTGTGTTTCCCACTTTCACACCTGTTAGGAAACCCGATGAATCCAAGGTTATTCCCTCTGTCCATGTTCTTCATATCGCACCTCCCTCCTTGAATGAGAGGGAAGGGGAGTTGTCTCGCCGTTCCTTGTTAGCATAGTCAAGAAAATCCAATTCTCTCCACAGCAGATGTTGCCCTTTAAATCGTGTCCAGTTTCTGTTCTATGCCACTGCTGTAACCTTGAGTAAATCCTCAAAATGTCCTGCACTAATTCAGTGGAGTCCAGCCCAGTAACATGGTCATTAGACTTCATGCTGCTGTTTCTCGCTGTTGTTTTCTAAGATCGTCTGCTGTTAATTAGACGCAATCATTTTAATTGGACTTACTTCTCATTTCTCACAAAGCTTGGCAGCAGGTTGATGTCATAGCCAGGGTGGCTGGAAAAGTGCTGTACAGCCCACTAACATTTGGACCGTGAAAACTCTAAATATAAAATAAGTAATTATGCAAACACAGCGACGGCTCTTTATGTGTCGGGGTCAGATTTCGGTTGAATAGATCTGGTGAGGTAAGTCCACCCCTCAGACAGCAGGACTCAGAGAGACTGGAACTGATGAGAGAAAGGTCTGAAAAAGGTCTGTAAAGAGATACCCATGAGAGAGAGGAGAGAGATTTGAACTCTTCTTGATTCGATAGAGTTTCAGGTATACACACATCTCCTCTGAGAGAGGAGAGTTGTTTGGATCCAGAAGCACCATTAATTTATTCATTTATTTATAGCTCTGTTTGTGGACTTGTTATATTAAATTCTCTTCTTGAGGCCACTGTACAAAATCAACTCTTAGCAATGAAACATGTTCACCCAGCGAACGTTTGTCTGCAGTTTCAATGACAAAGAAAAATGGTATTTTGTGGCCAGTGTGAGTGTGCGGATGTGTTCAGAGTGCCTCCGGTGTTGTACAGTATGTGTGGACAATGTGAGACAAAGCTTAAGAGGTCAAACTCCAAATGCAGGGTTTATGTGTGTAATTCTTTTACGGCAGTAATATAATTCTCGTTCTGTTTTATGTTAGAGCGTTTGTGAGAGCACTCATGGTGTCCCTGTTTTCTATCACTGGACAATATGAAGCAATAGAGATGGGGAGGGGGGTTTACTGAACAAGAGCGTTCAGGAGAGACTCTTTCAACTGCTGAAATGTGGACAAACTTTACGAAGGAAATTCTCCAGCCTTAAATCAACTGTAATCATCGTTCGTTTCACATATGTGATCTTTCACATCACGGCACGGCCACGGAGAGACAAGATAAGGGTGTCATTCCCTCGGTGCGGAGTTTATTACAGAGAGAGAGAGAGAGAGAGAGAGGAAAAACAAACGCGAAAGGTTTGAGGCAGGGAATAAAATGTGGGCACGACACCAGCTGCCTCTGGTTCTCCTCCATCTCGGAGTCTGGCAGGGAGAACACAGAGGAGAGCATGAGTCAGATACTGCGGCACAGATTACACCTTTCTCTCCTCTTTCTCTCCTCTCTTCCCTCTCTCCTCTCTCCCTCTCTCTCCCTCTCTCTCTCCCTCCCTCCCTCTCTCTCTCTCCCTCCCTCTCTCCTTTCTCTCTCTCCTCTCTCTCTCCTCCCTCTCTCCTCTCTCTCTCTCTCTCTCTCTCTCTCTCTCTCTCCCCTCTCTCTCTGTCCTCTCTCTCTCCTCTCTCTTTCTCCGAGCATGCTGGGATGAAAAACAAG
>NC_044509.1:2022090-2032090 GCF_902362185.1 Chanos chanos | reverse complement strand
GGAAAGAGAGAGAGGGAGAGAGAGAGAGAGAGGGAGAGAGAGAGAGAGAGAGGGAGAGAAAGAGAGAGAGAGAGAGAGAGGGAGAGAAAGAGAGAGAGAGAGAGAGGGAGAGAAAGAGAGAGAGAGAGAGAGAGAGTTCATTCTCTCATCTGTTTGTGCCCATTTCTGTCGCTCTCTTTCCCTGCAGGCTCGTCTGCCGATGCCTGTACAGACGTGTGAAATTACTAATCAGAGAATCCGTCTCTAAGACTCCCAATTAGAGATCTCATTTTCCACTCCGTCAGCCCCACTCCAGCTCCGGCCTGCCACAGGGGTGGAGAAAGGTGGAGTTTCCATAGATACAGATGGTTGGAAGGGGTGGAGAGCTGTTAGGAGGAGTTTACTTTACGCAGCTGGTGCATTTTATTTCTGTCTGCTTTACTGACATTTAGACACAAATATTTGCAGAATATTATTGTAAAACTTTTTCCTCTGTTTATTGTTAGTTTTGTGTGGTGTGTGTGTGTGTGTGAGAGAGAGAGAGAGAGAGAGAGAGAGAAAGATAGTACGACACAACATGAATATCTGCCTTTGGGGTAAATTAAATGTATTGAACTGAACTGAAATCCATTTCTTGCACCATATGTCTAAAAATTCGTATGTCAGGTATGACGGCACCTGATTTAGTGTATGAAACTATTCACTGTAAATTTGTTACGCCTCCAATCCCACCTCCCTGTCTTCTAGCCAATCAGAGCCCGGTTTGCCAGCTCATTAGACACCTGCTCTTTGTTCATTAGCTCATTAGCCTATGATGTGATTACTATGCGCACCTGTGTCTGTTTCATTTACTCATCCGTCTTCAGTGTATAAATACATCTGGATGTTTCACTGTCAGCTGTGAAGTCTCACTTCAGTAAGTGTACTGAGCTGTGCTAGCCCTGTCTACTCTTCCTTGGTTCTGCTTACCTCCTTGTTCCGTGTTAGCATACCTGGGGGGGTATTCCAGAGAGCGGGAGTTAGTGAAAACTCGGAGTTAGTTAACTCAGAACAAGCAGTAAAGCTCCTAATAGAAGAGCCCTATGGCTTGGTTTTGCTAGGAGAATGAAGCCACGAGGCTCTTCTCTTAGGAGGTTTACTACTTACTCTGAGTTCATTAACTCGGAGTTTTCATTAAACCCGCTTTCTGGAATACACCCCCCCCCCCCCCACCCCATTCTCTGTTAGCCTCCCTACTCCTTGTTAGGTTTCTTGATTTCAGTTAGCTTCTCAGTTTCTGTGAGTTGACATAAGCTTGTTTACTGATATCTGATTCATCACCTGGCCCACAGCGGCCTGATTCTCATGCATCAAACCCTGCCTATTTCTGACTCTCACCTGTTTCTTACTTGGATTACGATTTGGATTAAAGTTTGCCTGTAGTTGCGTAGAGTCTCTCTGAATCCGTGACACAATTACGATCTGAGTGTGAAGTGTTGACACATACTATTACTGTTTTTAGTCAGCACAGTTTTTAACTGAGAAGTTACGGTGGCAGTATTAAAAAAAAAAAAAAAAAAAAAGCCGCCCACCTTCCCCCTGCAGGTTTTTAGCTCAATCTACCTGACAAACACTCTGTGAGAGAGAGAGTGAGTTGTCGAGTGTGTGTGTGTGTGTGTATGTGTGTGTGTGCGCGCTCTCTGTCTTTTCTCCTCTGACCCCAGTGGATAAATCATAGTTCTGGCAGAGTGGACCAGCTAATCAGACGTGCAGTAATTGAATGTGAAGTCCTGATCTTGGCAACCATTTTCTTTTTTTTCTACACACCGATAACCGATTCTCTGAAACCGTTCGCTGTCATGACGACAGCCGTCCCAGCTGTTGGGACTGGCAGTGGACGAGGGCTGAGTGCAGTTTATTTATTTATTTGTGAATGGATATAGATAAGGATGGTAATGATGGTTAGACTGATTGTGCTGATTAAGATGGAATGCACCATCAGCTTTTTAGCTTTGAGATTGTATTACACTCCCCGTCTGTTTCTCTCCTTCCATTTCTCTCTCTCTCTCCCTCTCTCGCTCTCTCCTCTCTCTTTCCCCATGTTGTCACCATAATATATCAGTGCACAGACACACACATACACACACACGCGCGCGCGCGCACACACAGACTGCATGAATCACTCTAATCACATTCATTACTCTGTACTGAGACGTTGTTTGTGTACAAAAACAGGCACACATTCACTTAACAGTGTCTCTCCGAGACTAAAGCTCTCTATCCACCGTCTGTCCATCTAAGCCAACTCCGGCAGGAAAATGCATGGGCTAAAAAAAAAAAAAAAGTAAAATTAATTAAATAAAACAGGGTCGCAAACTGTTGTCGTGACACTCGTCTCTGTCAGCTCGGCCCCTTTCAATCCGTCTGCTGGGAGTGTACAGACCACATGATCCACAGTCTTCCAGGAACACATCTGTTTTAGGGGTCAGAGAGAAAGTCCCTGTCTTTAACGTCTCGCAGTCCCTTCATAACGAGAGCAAGGCTGACAAAAGAGCAGTGTGGACGTCTCAGAAGCAGCCTATTGTCCTGTCTGAGTGCGTATGGGAGGGTGCCGGCTGCAGGTTAGCTCTGGATAAACGCACAAACACAAGAGAGAGAGAGAGGAATGACCTAAATCAAACACTGATATGATATGACATGAGATGACAGAGTATGCCTGTGTAAGTACTCGACTCACGGCGGCCATTCTTTCGGTTTCAGAACCATACAGAGAGAGAGAGAGAGAGAGAGAAATACAGTGCCAACCAATTCAGCTTAATTATTGAACCACCCAACACTGTTGGAGAAGTTTTACATAGGTATCACACCATGAGTAGGCAGTCATGTGATACACCCATGCAGTCGTGGTGTGAGGCAGGGGCAAAGACGCTTGAGTCAGGATGGGTATGGGGTGAGTTCAGTGGAAGAATAAAAAGGAAATCCAAAAACAGTCTTGCCATCGGAGCGGTATGTGACATGTGCATGCCCTCACTGTACTTTGGATTTTGGGGACATGGGGACAATATCATGTTTAAAAATAGGAGCCCCTACATCTTCACCCTGTCTTTCAGAGTAATTACACGTTAAGTGTATCATTCAGAACTTAACATATTTTTATGAGTCAGCCAGGGGTCTCTCGCTCTCTCTCTCTCTCTCTTTCTCCCTCCTCTCTCTCTCTCAATCCGGGGCTCGAATAGCATGACAAAGACTGTCTTCCTACCAGAGACAGGCTCAGAAAGGTCGAGAGAATGTCCAACACCTCCACAATGATGTGAGTGCAGGTCTGCGGCTGTTGGAGGAGGACAAGCTAATGGAGGTGTGCAGCTATTGGTTAAAGTCCAATGACCCGGACTCGACCGGCCCGCCTTAACAAGACCAGGCAGGCACGTCATCAGAATGGCTAAGAGAGGGTTGGAGGAGACTGGGGACGAAGGTGAAGAGAAGGAGGGTAGTTAGTATTGTGCAGATGTGCTGTCATTAATAAGGAAGTTCCAGAGGGCCGTACCCCTTCAGGGTGACCTCAAAGGGACACACTCAGGTAAATGAGCTGGGTGCTAAGTTTCTGAGATGGCAGCTGACAAAAGAGGGAGACTGAGAGAGTCATTCGAAGATTAATGGATGGCATTAGGGCAAATGATAAAGACCATTAAAAGATGCCAAGGGAGAAAAGGAAAGCAGCGCGCACCTCCAAACCACCAGGAGTACATTCTCAGGAGAGAACTGAAGATCTCCGGGCAAACTGGAAAATAGCGCACATAGAGACAAGATTGTCGTATCCAAGGATAGTCTGGCAAATTGAAGTGAGGCTTGAAAAAGGACACAGTGATCAGAACAGTAAGACCAGACTTGCTGTTAAGAGACATGGTAGAGATTAAGTGTAGGCTCACACTGTCAGCCTTGTGCGTCGTCTTAGAGGGACATTACAAGGTAGGTAAGGCCACTAATCTATCGCATCAGTTCACCTGTATCTCACAAAGTCTGCAAAGACTCAATAAAACTATGTCTTTCATGCAGTTGGGCTTTATAGAGTGGTTACTATGGAGAGTCATCGAAGGCAACACTGATGAAGAGTAAAGCAAATAAACCATTCAGCACAAATTCTTCCCACGGCAGTGGGAGTGGAATTCTTAGTGATTCTGTTAAATGTCAAATCAAGCTTTGCTGCCCTAAGACACAGGGCTGACTGAAGGTAGAAAAGATGGACGTTGGGAGTGGGGATAAACTGAAGAGATGTTCATGAGCGTCACACACAGAACCACACACCTGTCCGAATCACAACAAGATCCCTGTGAAGCTAAAGCTGCTCAGACTGCATGAAGGGAAGAAACTCAGAAGAGGGTAACATTGTCAAAGTAAGTTGTCCTAGTACAGAGTAGATAATGGAAAAGCTCAATGCTGAAATTAAACAAATGTCCAATGCTCCTGGCAGCCATGGAAGGTAGCAATAACCAAGGTGAGAGTGAGAGAGAGAGAGAGAGAGAGAGAGGGAGAGAGAGACATCATACAATAAGAGGCTATATGAAGTATCAAGGGGGACACATAGGTGAAAGATGTCAGTGCTGCTTTAGGTGTGAGCAGATGTGACATCTTGCTGTAGGATGCAGAGTGCTGCACAGCACTTTGGAGTGCTGAGATGGGACTTTCCGTGGCCCCTCAGGAAGAAACATCCTCTAATGACAAGAAGTCCGCATAACACAGCCCAACCCACCAGTCTAGACTGTCAAAAGACCACGGCGGTCGGAAAGGTCGCAACAAATGTTCCTCTCAGTCGCCAAACAGTTAAGTATGTCTTAACTCAATACCAGTTACGGTTCATTGACTTAATAAGGAGTCGATGCCTGATCACTTGTTACCTTGACAACCACCTGTCGAAAGCTCTGTGAGACACAGGAGCACGGGCCTGGCATCGTGGATGATGCCTGGTGAAAGCAGCACCTCTCACAGTCCAATCTGCTGAACGGGTAATAAGACAGGAAACGCTAAGAGGACTGAACGTTCTTTCACCGACTTGGCAGATGTGAGCTTCCAGTTCGCATGGGAATGTGCCACAACATCTGAGCCGAAGGTGCCGATGTTAGCGTCCAGTAACCCAATAGTAGCGGAAGGCCCAATCAGAAACCAAAGTCCCGGCTAGCGAAGGAGGATGTGCCAATCTCCACTGCCAACACCAAAAGCAAACAAAAAAAAAACATCAAAACAGAACATCTTTCAGGATGTTCCTCCAGAGAACTATTGGTCATTTACAGCAAGTAAAAACAGTTTATCTGGCAGCAGTCCAGTCAACAGAGAATAAGTAGACAACTATGGAGTCAAGGAAAAAAGTCTAGACTAAAAGAGACGCCTGCCATTGACAAGAAATACATTACAAGAAACTCAGAGAGAGATGTTATGTCAGGTCCAAAACCAGTGCATCAAGAGGCAAACAAATACCTATACTTGAGACAGTGGGACAGCGGGTCACATCTGCCAGCCCATCATACTCCTAACCAGTGTGAAAAGAGAGACGGCAGTTTGTGGCTCTGCTATGATTATACAGGACTGCAGTCAAGGTCAGTCACATCCTGAGGATGGGTGATTGGTTGGATGTTGGAGCCTTTTTAAATTTAGCTCCAGGTCAGGGCAAGGAATCCTGTTCAAAGCGAGGAGCATTCAAAACCTTGGAGTCTTTACCAATGGGTCAGGACTATATTTAGTCCTGGCCCTGCACCATTACATAGATACAAATAACATGGTGTGAATCTCACTACAGGAAAGTGTGAACCGTTCAAACGAAAGGTGAAATTCTTGGGAAGACGGTCTAAGGAGATGATTATACAACGGACCCAGTACAGAGGGGTCCAGGGGAGGAGAGAACGGGAGAAAACACCGGGGACGGCCGGTGAACTGGACATAGTCCTCTTATTCATATGGGCCACCAGTTCCCATCGTACTGCAAAGCCACAATATGAGTTGCTGACAACCTTAAAAAAAAGTCATGAGTAGGCTGGAGGCAACAGCAGCATCAAAAGAGAGGAAATGGCCCAAAAGATACAGAAAAGACACCTGCCGTCGTACGTTCCATGTAGTGGACTAGCTTTCACCAATGTATGCTTAGCTACATTGTGGATTGTCTGTCCAAACCACCAGTCCTTGGGTGTCTGGGATTTGTCCAGCCCTTTGTGCTACACTGTGATGCTCCCAAGAGGGAATGGGAAGAAAAAGCAGAGGAATCAGGCTGATCAGAGGCACTGAAAAAAAGCATCCTGACGCTGGAAATGCGGCTGAAACAGTGTTTAAAGTTATAGGTACATGAGGGTTGGAATCCTGTGTAGAAAGAGCTCAAAACAAGAACAGCCACTCCTCCCTAGAGCCCACCAATCACAGATCTTTATAGAAAAGACTCACCAATCAGCAAATCATTCAGCCTCATCACACACCAGTGTTACTGACCACAGATAAAAAGAGAGGCAGGACATTTTCTCACCGATGGGCCGAAGTGTCTTAAGAAGGAGCCCAACAAACAGACTATCAACAGTCCATACAACCCATCTCTGATGTTCAAGTTTATAGGAAAAATGAACCATGAAACAGACACTGAATTTGAAGACATGCTGTTTGCAAGCTTGAAGGCGTATGTTGAGCCTCTAGGTCACACACGGTGACCTACCCACTCACAAGGAAACTGGTAGGTGGAGTGATTTAATTGCATCCTTCTGTCTATTCTCTGAATTCCTTAGAAACATGTGTCCTTAGATACAGCCGCACATGAAGTAAACTAACAGGGTTGATCCCTATTCCACTTACTTTACTGCACATCGCCCTGCCTCTCATTTAGCCTCTCATTCAACTCAGAAACAGAACAGAGTGCATACCTGTAATATGTGCCCTGTTAGAAAAATACAGAATAAGGAATATGTATCAAATTCCTGCAAAGACAGCCATCAAAGAGACAGCTTTATTGGAAATCTAAATACGACAAGAAAGTACAAGGACGTGACCTTCCTCCTGGCAGCTGGGTCCTCACATGCAAGCGCGCTCCAAGAGAAAAACTATTAAAAAAAATGTCTGTGTGTTGGGGCGGAGCAGGTTTCCTTGGTGAAGGAGAAGAAAAAGTCTGAAAATCCGGTCCAGAAAGCGAGATCAGGAGCGACTGAAGAGAGACCAGAAGCCCTTCTTCTACCATGTGACTCAGAGCACCCAAATAACACAGCACAACAAATAATGTCACAGCAGCAGTTTGCACATTACAGCAAGACGGAGGGAGAATACATACTTACCTACCGGCAGCACCAGGGACACAGAGAGTGAGACCCAGCAGGAAGAGACCTCAGTAAACCCACGTGCCAAGGCCCCTTCCTGTCTCGGGACGCCTTGCGGCAGTGCCAGCATGCTAAAGAAGGGGATTTCACCCCTTCGGCTTCACACAGAATAGGATTTTCCCTTCAGCTGCACAGCAAAGAAGATTTGAGCCTTGAACATCATGCAGAAGAGGATTAACCCCTTTGGCATCTGGGACCTGAATGACCCACTGATGGGACAGAACCACAGAACCATGATAGTGGCAAGGGCAAGGGAGGTGAATCAAATGATGATGCGCTAAACCTAGTCACACTGTATTCACACCGACAGAGACAGCAACCAGTTGTACTTACCCACACAATGATAGGACAGCCTTACCTCATTCATAGAGACTTCAAGGTGACAAGAGACTTGCTAAAAGTAAGTAAATGAAAAAACAGCTTTTGGTGCGTACTTTTGAAAACCTTTCAATGACGGCCTTAGATTTGTTATTTAAGGAGTAAAGGCTGCGAACTCTCACAGAAATTTCAAGCGACATTTTATTTCACGGGGGGGGGCGTGGTACAGGAGGTCATTTGCTTGTTAATGTTAATTGCTCTAAATGACTAATGCACTGTCTGTTTTTACTCTAATGTTTAATTTACATCACAATACACTACTGGGAGGTATTGCTGATCTTGCCTGGTCAAGAGGATCAGCAGAACTTCCTGCCACAGTATTCATGTGTCCACTCTGGGAGAGGTAAGGTCAGATAACGGACTCATGAATGCTGATGTCTGTAGCGAATGAGAAAGAGTGCAGCAGGATATGAAGCAGTCTGAGCCCCTGTCATAAAACATGTTTTTAAACTATATGTCAGAGTAATTAAACATTAAAGGTGTTCAAATGGAGAAAATTTGTTAGTCGGTAAAAGTGATATGAATGTATCCTCACTGCAAAGCCTTTTACATATATATATATATATATATACACACACACACACACATATACATACATATAACACTTATAACACATACACACATACAAACGTAAACTTATATATATATATATATATATATATAGATATATCTACCTTTAACATGCATACCCTGGGTTTTTCAGGATTGATTTTGAGAATGTGATTCTTACTTACTGAGATGTTTTAGTAAACAGCCACTGATCGATGAGCAGGAAAATCTATTGAGCATCAGCAAACACTGCTGCATAACATACCGTAACTGACTATGTGACCAAAAAAAAACAAACAAACAAAAAAAAAAACAATGAAGAAGAAAAAAAAAAAAAAACAGAAAATGGAAAATACTTGAAACGAATTGCAGTGACTGTCCATCTGATGTCTCTCATTGACTCTCTCTCTCTCTCTCTCTCCCCTCTGCAGCCCTTCTGCATCCCTCTTTTTGTCTATCTATCCTTTTCTCTTTAACCTTGTCTGAAAGTTGCTCTCCTCCATCACTCTTGGCTGTTCCTGGGAGGACAAGGGGGGGATGGGAAGACTATTATCAGCTCGTTTAAAATGACTTTCATTTTTTAATAAACTGCACACTGCCCCTCTGAATCAGATAGCGAAGAGGTGCATTTAATGATGAGAGAAGAGAAGAGAGAGGGGTAACTCATTATTTCTTAAACTTGACATCCACATGCGTTTCATCAACCTCTTTTCTTCTCTATTTTCATCTCCCCGGAACTTTCACCCTTTTCTTGGTCCTCTCTGACACGTCTGACACACAGTGCACCCCCCCCCCCACCACCCCATTCATCCTCCTCTCCTGAGATCCACGCTTTCTGACTCCAGCTTCACTTATTTTTTTTTAGCTACAAAAAAATAAAGCTTTCTTTGTTTAACGCTTTGCTCTTGGCGTCCGGGGCTATACTTTCAGTGCAGACGACGTGAGACTGACTTTCCAGGATAATGTGAAAAGCACTCAAACATTTTATTGCCGTAGACAGACCTACTGAGCATTAAGCTGGTGAGAATGAACCCCTCTGGTGCTCTAGCCTTGGCATTTTGTGCTGTTTGGACATAAAAAAAAAAAAAACATTATAAGTGATCAATACTTCCCACAGACATGTTAACTCAATCTCTTACCGATACAGCCTCACGGGTGCGAGGCACAGGTGATGATGGCAGTTAACGGAAAGTCCCGGTAGGTGCAGCTTCTTTCCCAGTGATCCAGGGAGATTCGTCTTAGCCCCACAGACGCGTAAGAATACAGCAATAAGGAGAGGTGAGGCTTTCCTCTAACAACAGCTGAAAGTCGGTCGGCGGGCAACGGCGAAGCTGTCAATGTTTTTTAGATATCGCCGGCTGGCACCAATATCGTCTCAGCAACTGCCTGTGGAAACCTCGCTCTGCATCGCTGTATGTGCTCAGCGCAGACAGGCCTGCGTGGTGAGGGAGCCAAGGTGTTTTTTCCCCCCCAGGCTTAGCTCCTGCGTGTCTAACATCGTTTTCGGTGTACGGATCCATTCCGGTCAGTGTGCCAGTCGCCACGGCGACCCCTGCCGAGTGTGTTTATTGTCGGTCAGCGGGAGGGAGCTGTTTTTTTCTTTTTTTTTTTTTTTGAAGGGGGGGGTGGCCCATTGGAGTCTGTGAATTTATATAAGTGTTGAGGACACCAGAGGCTTCAGAAAATCATGTGTGTTTGCGTTTCTTTCACAGGGAGTGTGATTCAGTGAGACAGAAACAGAGAGAAATGTTCAGGCACGCAACGACAGACAGATGATA
>NC_044509.1:1947090-2019590 GCF_902362185.1 Chanos chanos | reverse complement strand
CTGGTGACTAGTTTTAAAATGTATAAGATCTCATTCACTCTCTCTAACTCAGCTAGACACGCACACACACATACATACTCACTAACGTGACTTCAGACCACAAACTCATTCAGACTCTCTCTTGGTTATGCCTGTCCCCCGACCACTCCTCTGTGGTAACATGATGTACCTCTCCAAACAGAAATCAGTGAAAAGTTATGAGTGAAAACATTTTTTAACTCATAACTCACTATAATAATAATTCCAAATATAATTCTCTTTATTGTCTCCAACATATACACAGCACACAGTGGATGAAGTTGCATGTTCTCAGGATCACGGTAATTATCTGCTGCACTTCGTGTGCATTGCCATCTTGGACTGTGGAGCAGTTGGGGGTTAAGTGCCTTGCTCAAGGATGTTTCCTGTCTGTCTGGGAATTGAACCAGCGATCTTAAGGACACAAGCCCTTTTTCTGTGACAACATACTGGGCAGATTCTCCTTCGTCGTCCAATTTGACGGGTAAGAAATATCTGCGTACGTTAAATATATAGATCTGATCCTATTCATTTGTTCCATGGGATTAGAACCAGTTTAAAACATTTTCATTTGGGTTTTGGGTTTGGAACAAAGCATTTGTCTCTGCCCAGGGCAGAAGGCTGCTGTGCTAACGCTCTGATTGGCTGGGTGACCCTACCTTGGGTGAATATGGCCGTAAGTAAACCAGCACTCAGATCCTCTTACAGGGATCATAGTTGGATCTTCAACCTCTGCCTTGTTTTTCCAGGTGAGCCTGCCCTGAAAGCATCTGAGAGAGTCTAACTGTCCCAGAGGGAGATGGGTTCAAATGAACAAACTCACACACTTAAGATACTGTTTTTTTTTTTTCTTTCCGCATTGTCTCCACACACACACACACACACACACACACACACACACACATCAGCTTAAGTCATATTTAGCTGTTTAATAATGGAAGGCAGTTTTTGGAACGTGAGAGATTAAAGTTTGATGAGAGGAGAGGAGAAGAAAGTGGAGGATCTGCTATGAAATCAACCTTGACGCACTCACTGCCACCGGTAAGGCTGCAATAGCCGTTCGCCTTCAATTATTCAGCAGGACTCACTGAAGAGAGATACTGCCAGTGTGAGTGTGTGGCAGGTTAGCTCACTTCAAGGCGTCTACCCTGGAGTATGACAGAGAGAGATGGAGGGAGAGAAAGAGAGCGAGCGAACGAGAGAGCGAGGGAGAGAGAGCGAGAGAGAGAGGGAGAGAGCGCGCGAGAGAGAGAGAGAGCGCGTAAGAGAGAGAGGGAAAAAATAGAGGAAGTGAGAACTCTTTGTTCTCCTACCTCTGCTGAGTGTCCGAATCGGGAAGTGAGTGAGAGACTGTGGTATGTGTGTGGGGCATGTATTATTGTGCTTGTAATTTGTGTGAGAGTGGGTTTCTATATATCATGTGTTTATATATATATATATATATCATGTATTTATATATATCATGTGTTTATATGTATATTATACACACACTTACATGTGTGTTTTGACTGGTTTTGTTTTGTTTGATTATCTGATGTGTGTGTGTGTAGTGTGTGTGTGTGGTGTGTATCTGGAGGACTAATGTCTCAGTTTCTCATTGTGTGTATTTTAAGCATGGGTGGCCTGGAACCTGCTGTATCCCTCATCAACTCCTGGTTGATTTCCAGGAGCGGCAGAACGCTAATTGATGAATTGGTTTTGATTTACAGATCCATCCATACCCATCTGTGTCATGCTCCATATATCACCATTTCCTATGCAAATGATCCACTCAGAATTATTTTGATTAATGACACAATGACAGCTGCATTATTCCCCATATAATCCATTGGTTTCCAATTGCTCTTTCTGCCAGTGGACACTGTGACGTTTCAGAGCCACACTGACACCTGGTGGTGAAGGGGTAATATTGGACGAAGCTATCAGTAGACACAAAGGGCAGCTACGGTGGAATTGAGGGGGACAAAAAGACAGAGAGAGAGAAATTCTCCAGTGTGGCGAACTAAGGCTACGCACTCACATCCAGCTGGCCATTAATAAAACAGTAAATCTTGAGACAGCCTCAAAAGTGTTTAAGCCCTCTTTCAAATTAGATATACGTGTGTGTGTGTGTGGCTAGGCTAAATGGTTAGTTTGACTGTAGTATTCAGGTGGAGAAGAATTTTGTCAGAGAAAGAGAGAGAGAGAGAGTGGAGGAAGTGTTCTGGTATATTTATGTTTTTGGATTTAACAGTGTTCTCAATGCAAAAAAAAAAAAAGATGCATTTTTAACATCTCATTACAGTGCTTTTTCAATACCATGATTTTATCTCTTTTCATCTTACAAAAACTTTTCTTTTTTTTTTGGCAAAGAATATACAGAACAACATTTAAGTTATTATGAAAAATATCAAAAAAGAAGAGGGAAAAAAAAAGAATATTAAAACATGCACCTGGAAATACTCAATGAAAAACACATACCAACAGCAAAGTTTAAATATTTACAATAAAAAAAAAAAGAAAGAAGCAATGCTAAGAGTTTCAATTTTACTCTGTGGACAAAAAAGTGATTTCCATTCAGAATGAATACAAGATTTGCAATTAGAGACAATAACAATTCTATGGTTTCATTATTCCTACTCTGATTTGTGCAGTGTGCAAGATCTTGTAGGAGCAAAAGTTAGATTTCACTCCTACTGCAGAAAAAAACACAAACAACACTCAACCCTCAACACACCACTACACCACACACACACACACACACACACACACAACAAACAACCCAGAAAGCCAGTAAAAACATAATAAATACACATTTTAAAGCTGAAAACCCACTGAATTGATTAATCAACTAAAACTTGTATGACAATGACAATAAGAAAAGTAATATTGGGGGGGGGGGGGGGGGGGGGGGTAAAAAGAGCAGAGGAAGGATATTACATTCTAATATTGATATGTCTACCCCCTCGGACATAATATACCCCAGTCTCAAAATAACTCGCAGCTCAAACCGTCTGTTGTCTGATATTTCTCTGCAGGCCACGGTAAAGATCTTTCTGAATCGATAATCATAACATGCCGACCAATAAATACATCTCTGAGGGTTTTTTTTTTTTTTCCCCACATGATTTTAACTTGCTCTAACTTTCTGCCACGACGACGGAAAACGCATAATTTGTCGGATTTGATTAACTAACTGAAAAATGACCATAAGCCCTTGCTCCTCAACGTTGCTCGAACACGTACTTGCGCGTGTTTCACTACTAGAGTGCACCTGCAGCCCCCACGCGCGCACACGACGTTCAAACTACACTGTGTGCGGTTGCCGTTCGCTACGCCAGATTAGCGTGTTTGACAAAAGGTAAATAAAGATATAAATATTTCTGAAGTTGCCAGAGATTACGTTGGCACAGACCGCGAACGACAAGGTGGGTATAAAATATATACAGTGTTGTTGGTGTGTGTGTGTGATAACGCTATCGGCACAGCCCAGTGTAACAGCGGACAAGCTATCGCAGTTTGTCCATACAGATCTGATACCGCACGTTTCAGTCATCGGTTCAAACGAACAGATCAGCTGAGCCAACACTGGCTAACGGTGTATGTGGGGTTTTTTTCTTCTTCTTTTTTTCCTTTTTACATTTCAAACACTGTTTAACGAGGGAGAGTCTATAATCTCCAGTCGTCTCACCTGCGTCCAGTGACTGTCTACTAAGGCAGTAGTGCTTTAGGTTACACAGGATGAAAACACTCCTTTTCATTTTGGGATGTAATTTTCCCTTGAAAATATGCAGAATCAATTATTTAAGGAAACTATTTCTGATTTAAAAAAAAAAAAAAAAACGAGAAAATGACTTTGTGCGGTATATGCTGCAGATAGATTTGACATCATTCTGGAAAACTGCCACTGTGAAAAAAGAAAAGAAAGAAAAGAAAAAACTGTCTCTGAATAGTTCATTGGCAAAGGCTCCCTACATGGCCAGTGAGATTTTTAAACAATTCATTTAAACATCACCACAGTAAATCTATTCCAATGTTTTGTGACTGATGTAGTCATAATTATACCTTCTCCTCTTCTCCCTGTCTCTGACTGAAGTGTACAGAGGTGGCGTAAGGTTAGTATGTGTCAGGTGAGCAGAACAGTGGAAAAGCCCTTCATGTTTGATTAAGTCTTGTCTCAGTTTGGGCACAGTACAGTACAGTTATCCTCACGGCACCCCACAGAACCACACCAAACGACAGACGGGGAGAGAAGGAGAGAAAGACTGAAACAAGGGACGAGAGAACGGAGAGAAAGCAGACCAGAGAAAAGAGTTGTGTGTAAATATGTTGAAAACAGAGTGGGAAAAGTCATCCATTTTCAGAGAGGGTTTTTCTGCCCCTGAAATGGCAGTGCTCTTTGCTCTGTGATTAGGTCAGTGAACAAACTGAGAAAGAAAGAGAGAGACAGAGAGAAAGAGAAGAGAGGGAGAGAGAGTGTGCAGTCGTGTTTGGGACGGCCCAGTTCTCCCACATAGCACCAATCACACACGGTGATCCACCCCATGTCGACAACCCACAGATACAACAAAACACAGCTAACACTACTGATACTATCTCTTAACACTGCGCCAGCTTGGCTCCTCAGTGTCAAAGTTTTAAACTCAGTCCTCGTCTGAGCAGGTAAATCATTAAAATATATGTATATATGTATATATATGTCGAGCATGCGTTGACCAACATCTAACAGCCAAATGGCGAATGTGAAGACTGAAGGAAGGCAAAGGGACGAGTGAGTGATCATTTATCTGATCTGTACTGAGAGAGAGAGAGAGAGAGAGAGAGAGAGAGAGAGAGAGAGCGGGCAAGGGAGAGGGGGAGAGAGAGAGAGCGAGAGAGAGAGAGAGAGTGTGTGTGTGTGTGACGGAGAGAGAGAGAGAGAGAGAGTGATGGAGAGAGAAAGGGAGAGAGAGAGTGATGGGGAGAGAGAGACAGAGAGAGAGAGAGTGTGTGTGTGTGTGTGAGACGGAGAGAGAGAGAGAGAGAGAGAGAGAGAAAGACAGGAGCTCTTGAGTGAAGTGCTGCTCTGTGTTTGTGGTAGTGAAGTGTATGGTGGCCCCCCCTGCTTTCCTCAGCTATGGCTTTCCTGACACACGGGCTTCTGTTCCCCCCCTCAGCCCTACTTAGAGTCCTCTTCACTTTTCCCATTTCTCAGTCTTTAAAAATCTTTAAATTAAAACCCTTACAAAAAACTAGCATGGAATCTCCCAAAAATTCCACAAGGCAAAGGTCTGTAACTTTACATTCATTCAAAATGAGCACGTTTATCAAAAGACAAGGAGACAAAACCATGATACACTATTATACACATGCAAAGTAAAGCTAAAAACATTCTTAATGTTCACTTAATACCTTGAATTATATTTCGACCGTTTGTTTGAGAAGGAAAAAAAAAAAAAAAAAGACAATGAAAAGTAAGAACCTTGTTTTTGTTTAAAAAGCCAAATAACACATTTCTCGTGCCAGGCAAAAGACATAGTTTCATATTTCTAGATTTTCATTTCTATTCAAGCCTCTTTTTTTTTTCTGTCCCACAATGCATTTGTTCAATCACCAACCTGCTTTTAGCACTGGGAAATTCCCACCACGACCTAGGACATTCCGCCTGCTGATTCCATTTTTTTTTTTTTTTCTGAGAAAAGAAACGGATAATGCTTTTCCCTTAAGCCTTCCCCTCACCTCACCGTTTCACCCTGCCCCGGAGGATCAGAGGTCAAAGGTCACAGCTTGGGGTCATTGTTGGGGGTCACAGTTTGGCGCGGCTGCGTTTTGGGATGAGACGCCGAAGAAGAGGACGAGGAAGATGAGGACGAGGACGAACTTCGCCTGGTTTCCACGCCGGTGCTGGTCATTTTCAGCTTGCGGCGTTTGGCCAAGGGTGCGTTGTCTACGCTCTTGAGGAAAAAGCCCTCTCTCTTCCCCCTGTTGAACGCCTGGCGGAGAAAAGGCAGGAGAGAAGACAGGAAAATGAAAGGGAATGTTCTATGGCTGACAGGACGGGCTGCCATTTTTGCCATGTTTCCCTTTTTCCGGTCTATCAAAGTGAAGCGTCTAACAGATCTGGGACGGAGATGCCTCCCGAAGCCCAGACTCCTAACTCAGACAGAATGCAGGAGACCGCAGAGATCCCTGAGGACTACACACTCACTCGTGTCAAAAGGTCTAATGAGATATTGCAGCGTCTCCTTCATGTCTCTATTACAGTAAAACTGCAGTACATCATCTACTAAAGGCATAAATGATGAATACATTATATATATTATGGATTTTAGCTCCGGTGTCATGTGAGGGTGGCAGGGAAAGTGCAGCTGGTAACTGCCTAAGAGTGCCCCCCCCCCACCCCCACCCCAAATAGCTTATTTAAGTAACATGTACATCCACCTTCACATGAAACCAGAAACCATAAAACATAAGAATCTTTTTGGTTTGTTTGTTGTTTACACAAAATAACACGACTAAAAGTAATATTAAAACCAAACTGTTGCACTAGGAGGAATTGTGTCAAAACAAATTTCTATGTCACAGCCGTATAGTTTGGTAACTGCAGTTGCTATAAAAAAAAAAAAAAACTGTATGTGTAAGCCTACAGCTGTAGCTTGCTTGTAAGCAGGTGGTGTCATATTTAAAGTTGGTGTGAATGAATATTACAGTTCAGACGGTGGGTCTGGAGCTCACTGCCTGCAGATGAACAGTGTGTCAGAGGAGCAGGGAGGCCTGGTACCCTGTGTGTGGAGGCCTATGACTCACCTTGTAGGTGGCGTTGACGTAGGTGCGTACGGTGGGGCCGCACGACTCCAGCACATCCGGAGTGCAGAGGGGGGTGGAGGACATGGTGCCCCCACCCTGAAGCCAGGAGTTCTCTTTCAGATCAGACATCTTCAGGCGTCTCTCAGGATCCACCGTTAACAGACCTGAGAGCGGAGAGAGGCGTCGAGAGAAAAGGCGAACACATACGCAGACAGAGCGAGAGAGAGAGACATCGAGAGAAAAGGCGAACACATACGCAGACAGAGTGAGAGAGAGAGACGCCAAGAGAGATGAAAAGAGAGGGAAAAAACAAACGATGACTGAGAATCACACTTCAGGCAAAACTCTAATTCACCATTAAATGAACAAGTAAAATACAAATAAATGCCAATTAATCCAATTCATAATCTTTTTTTTTTTTACCTTTTGGGAATTTGAGGAAAGCTAAAACAACACAGTGACTCACATACTTTAGAGTAGTACTAAAAACACTTGTAAGACAAAATATTTTAGAAAGAGATCATTTTAAAGGCTAAGAAATCTCCGAGGTCCATGAATATTTTATAAAGACCTTGTTAAGTGCACCCGTCATGTCTGAACGGTTTAATCACTCATGTAGCACACACAAACACTAACGATACTTCACGCTCGCAGTTTGGAAAACACACAACAGCATTTTAGACTTAGACAAAATACCTTCTCATGTATTTGCCCTTTAAAATGCCAAGGCCTCAGATCGCCCGGCCATGGGGGGGCGGTGACACGGTTGACAACATCCGCCACTTGCCTAAAAAGTCCTTATATGGCAGTTGCTCCGCCCACTTATTTGCATATGTAAATAAGCACACTTAGCACTAACCGTAATAGCATGTTTCTAATACCGGCCTCAGGCGCTGGTCAGTTGAATTAAGCTCAGGTTAAGGAAAAGGTTTAAAGACAAATACAGATGGCATCTGCTGCTGGGTCAGGATCAGTGTTGAATCGTGATATTGCTCCTACTTTAAAAAAAACACACACGTCCCTACAAATCCACCTTCTCACAAGTGCTTTAAAAACACGGTCGGGTCCTGACGAGCAGAGCTGAGCCTGAAGGTGCTTGTTACCCACAGCGCTGCACATAATCACATGAGCTCACTGGCTAACGGCTCAGCACGTTAAAGCTAATCTGACTTTTGCAACTCCTAAACTTCCCCGGGGCAGACTCACTGTCGTAAACACACGCCCGTCATTTACACAGCGGAGCGCGCGACCCCCGCGTCGGGTCTACGCCACACACCTCTCACAAGGTCTTTGGCCTCGTCAGACACGCCCCTCCACGCCTCGCCGTCCAATGAGAAGTCGCCCTCTTTGATCTTCTGCATGATGTCGGAGGCGTGCGATGACGTCATCCCCTTTTTCTCACTCTGGAACGGCACCTGTCCTGACAGCATGGTGTACTGCCACAGAGAGAACCATCCGGACGTTATGCTTTCATCTCCACACACTCTCTGGTTTATTTTTTTTATTTCATTCATGTGTGGCATCAGTATAAATTTCACATACAGGCCAAACATTTTATCTAGCACCTATGCATGAGTGTGTGCGCACTCACACACACACACACACACACACACACACAAACAAACTCCAAGATGCATCACAAGATGCAAATAGAGTCCTATATGATAGACAGGACTGCGGTTCATCATCATTATTATAAGAATCTTAGAGAGAGAGAGAGTGGAAAAATAAGTAATCACAATGCTAAAGCAGTTTAGCTGTAGCCACGGGACTCAGCTGCTGCAGAGTGGGCAGGACTCTTGCGTACATTTATTTAGTATGAATTAATGTTCTCTCATCCATCAGTCCGTCACGGCACAAACACCGGCCTGCCCAGAAAGTCCACTTCACTTGTCTTCACCTCCCACACACCTTTTGTATTAGCAGCGAGTCGCCCACTGGGATATTATGTTACAAGTTTAATCTTTTTTTATCTTCTTCTCCCTCTCCGTTCCCATCCCCGCATTCTGATCTCGGATTCTCTGGGTTCTCTGTCCTCTCCCGTACTCTTCCCTAGCTCTGTCCTCCCATTGGCTGCTGAGTGGTAGAGAACTGCATTCCCATTGGGATCTCCCAGCACTCACTGAACCCAATATCAGGTGAGGGACTAATTTTGTCATTGAGAATTTGTGTGCGTGTGTGTTTATATGTGTATGTGTGTGGGTATGTATGTGTGTTTATATGTGTGTGTGTTTATATGTGTGTGTGGGTGGGTGGGTGCATGTGTGTGTTTATATGTGTATGTGTGTGGGTATTTATGTGTGTTTATATGTGTGTGTGTGTGCGTATGTGTGTGTTTATATGTGTATGTATGTGTGTTTATATGTGTGTGTGTGTGTGTGTGTGTGTGAACAGATAAAGCGTTGGCGGATCATTGGAGTAGGTGGTTCTGGCGAGCTGTTAATTGAGGTTATTAAAAATATCTAATGAAACTGTTTCATCGACAGCAGCACTGTTTTTGACTGTCCATACTTCACCTTAGGCCTGCCAAAAATCGTCTGCAACAACCACCAATCGAAATACTAAAGACAGAACAATCACAGCTTGGGTTTGGTCTGGTTATTTTTTCCTGAATTAAATGCTACAGAAAATGCAGCTGAATGTGGTAACCATGGTATAACTATATATGTCTACATAGACACACGCACACACATGCACACACACACACACATGCACACACACACACACACACACACAGACAGAGAGAAGCAGGTCCATACCAGGATGACCCCGAGGCTCCAGAGGTCACAGGCCTGGTCATAGCCTGTGCTGTGGAAGAGTTCGGGGGCAGCGTACTGCAGAGTGAAGCAGGGTGTCTGCAGAGGAGCACTGCCCGCGGGAAAGAGCCGCGCAAAGCCAAAATCTATCACCTTCAACACCGAGTCATCAGCCTCGTCCGCAAACAGCACGTTCTGACAGAGAGAGAGAGAGATAGAGAGAGAGAGGGAGAGGGGGAGAGAGAGAGAGAGAGAGAGGGTGTTATCCACACTCTTCTAGTGGTGCATGAAAGACATTGCACAATATCTACTGTTATTTCCATAGCTACACTCACTGAGACAGATTTAAAACAAACTTAAATGATTCTTTTGTTGGAGGGATGAGAAGAGAAGAGAAGAGAAGAGAAGAGAAGAGAAGAGAAGAGAAGAGAAGAGAAGAGAAACTGCAACATTTCCACACAAAGCCCCTGTTAGGGTTAAATATAAAACCGTAAGATACAAAGCGTTCTCGTTTTAGATTCTGGAGTTGGGTTTTTAATCTGTGGTACTATTTCCTCAGCCTAAGCAGTCAGAACTTTACCCTGACCGACAGACGGACCGACCAACCGACCGACCGACGGTTCGGTGGTTGCCATGGTAACACTGTAGAGAACCGCTTATTCTCAAGTGGGAGGTGTGTGAGTGTGTGAGCGTGTGTGTGTGTGTGTGTGCGCGTGCGTGTGTGTGTGTGTGTGTGTGTGAGTGGGCAGCATCAGATATCATTTCACTAAACAGAATCCTGCTGGCACATCTGCTTCTGCTCCAAATCAGTTTTCCCTGCATGAAAGAGACTCCGAGAACAGACCGCCGTCTGTCTGAGCAAGTACACAACGGTAGCAATCAAGAGACAGTGCCATAAGACCTCTCTACTCTGTTATATTTAGTCTTCAACCGAGTCTCACAGTGGCCTCAAACAACACTGCAGCGTTCGGAAATACACTTCCGTGGCTCAGAGATGATCAGAGCGTGTGTTGGATGGCTCTGGGCAGAATTAATACACAGGACCTTTTCCAGACAAAAGTACAGCAGGGCAGGCAAACTATCATCATGTCCCAGCTGAAAAGACATCTTAATAACTCAGTGATTGGAATGACAGACACATGCACAGCGACGTGTATTTCTCTCTGTCTGTTTTTCTTTCCCCTGTCTCCCTCCCTCCCTCTCTGCAGTACTGGGCACTACACGTTTGTCTGTTGAGGGAAAAGGCATATAGATATAAGTCTAGTGAACATCGCTGTTCCTCTAATAGTGAAGACACTGAGAATCTAAAAGAATATTCCTCACAGTGCTGTGAGAGAGACAAAATCCACAGACTGCAACCCTCCTATAGCATGGTTATAATCTTTACCCATTATCACACCCCTCCTATAGCATGGTTATGATCTTTATCAATTATCACACCCCTCTTATAGCATGGTTATAATCTTTATCCATTATCACGCCCCTCCTATAGCATGGTTATAATGTTTACCCATTATCACACCCCTCCTATAGCATGGTTATGATCTTTACCCATTATCAAGCCCCTCCTATAGCATGGTTATAATCTATATCCATTATCACACCCCTCCTATTGCATGGTTATAATGTTTACCCATTATCACACCCCTCCTATAGCATGGTTATGATCTTTACCCATTATCACGCCCCTCCTATAGCATGGTTATAATCTTTATCCATTATCACACCCCTCCTATAGCATGGTTATGATCTTTACCCATTATCACACCCCTCCTATAGCATGGTTATAATCTTTATCCATTATCACACCCCTCCTATAGCATGGTTATAATGTTTACCCATTATCACACCCCTCCTATAGCATGGTTATGATCTTTATCCATTATCACGCCCCTCCTATAGCATGGTTATGATCTTTATTCATTATCACACCAGAACTTTTTGATCCCTTTCGCATTTCTGTGTGTAGCCCGTTGATTTGTTCATTATTAACAAATCTAACCATGTGTGTGCCTTTCATCCATCTGTCCATCCATCCAGCCATCCAACCAAGAATCCATCACACATTTACCCATCTATCCATCTTTAATTTATCCTTCTATCGATGCACTCATCCACCTCTCTCTCTCTCTCTCTCTCTCTCTCTCTCTCTGTCAGGCTGTGGTGTGTTTTACCTCCGGTTTGAGGTCTCTGTGGACCACCCCAGACTCATGCATGAAGCTGACTGCAGACACCAGGTTCTGCATCAGCTGACTGGCCTCCCACTCAGCAAACAACTTCTTCTTCTTGATCCTCTCCAACAGCTCCCCACCCCGCAAGAGCTCCATCACCAGATATGTATGATACTGCAAAGATTTGAGTGGGGGGAGGGTTTAACCAAGACACAGGTGAATACCTATGTGTTACTGTGAGTATGTGAGTGATGGACCATATCAGTGTACACCTCATGTTTTTTTGTGTGTGTGTGTGTGTGTGTGTGTGTGAGAGAGAGAGTGTGTGTGAGCAAGCATTTGTGTGAGTGATGTACTTTAACAGTGTACACCTCATGCTGTCAGTGTGTGTGTGTGTGTGTGTGTGTGTGTGCGCGCGTGTGTATGTGTATGTGTGTATGCGCGCGTGTGTGTGTATGTATGCGTGCGTGTGTGTGTGTGTGTAACTTTCCTGATCAGTGTAGATGTCATGCTGTGTCTCATGCATGTGTGTGTGATGCCTGATCAGTGTGGAGACATCATGTCCTGTGTGTGTATATGTATGTGTGTGCATGTGTGTATATGTGTGTGTGCGTGTGTTATACCTGATCAGTGTAGACCTCATGCAGTGTGACAATGTTGGGATGACTTTCACACTGTCGAAGAGCTGCTATCTCTCTCTGTGTCATCGCTTCCATCCTGAAGCAGACACACACACACAGACACACACACACACACACACACACTCAGTATCTATAGATTACACAAAATCTAGAAAGTCCCTGCTGGTCACATTATGTCATTTAAAACATGGGAGGGAAGCTCTTGATGTGTTTTCAATGCTGTAGTGGGGCTCATATCCCAATATAGGTCATATCATATCCTGATAACGATACATATCACGATATAGCACATTTTGTGTAAATTCAAAGAATTGATAGTTTATATAAAATGACCACATGGAAAGGCCTGTTTCTTATCACATTCTGATTCTATACTCCACACATAAAAGCACGGACAGAGTACTAGGGCCACACTGAGGGGGAAAAAAAGCTGAGAATTCGAGAATAAGGTCGTAATATTATGAGAATAAAGTCGTAATTTGACAAGAAAAAAGTCATAATAGTACGAGAAGAAAGTCATAATTTTAGTTTTCAATTTTATTTTAGAGGGGCAATATCAGAGGAGCAGCCTGCCGCCTGCGTTAAAATGAGGAACGTGGAGAATCTTGTGAAGTTCTGCTTTAGTACAGGTTTCACAAATAACCAAATACTTTTGGCACATCGGCATCCTGTCATAGGTATCAGGACTTTGAAAAGATTGTGCATTAAACTATTCTGAAGAAAGGACCACACAGACTTGGAGGAAATTGCAACGAGAATAAAGTAGTAATTTTATGAGAAAAAAGTTATAATATCTATAAAGTTATAAAGTTCTAACATCCCAGTCTCTGATCAGGCCCAACATTCTCTAATTCAGATCCAAAAGATCTCTTCAAACATCTGGCATGAAAGACTGTTCTGAGCAGGGTGTGTTTACTCAACCATACTTTCACACATAAACCACATCACCTCACATCACCCACAGCCTCACACAGTGTTAACACTCCAGCCTTAAGTCTGTGTGTGTTTGAGTAAACCAGATCAGAGCCACTGGAGGGATAAACCACATGAATGAGTGTTGGTTCTGTTAGATACATGGTTCAACCCATTAATGTGTGTTGTTTTTTTTCCTAAATAATACCTCAATCTCTAAATGAGTGTTGGATCTGTTAGATACATGGTTCAACCCATTAATGTGTGTTGTTTTTTTTTCCTAAATAAATGCCTCAATCTGTAAATGAGTGTTGGTTCTGTTAGATACATGGTTCAACCCATTAATGTGTGTTGTTTTTTTTCCTAAATAATACCTCAATCTCTAAATGAGTGTTGGTTCTGTTAGATACATGGTTCAACCCATTAATGTGTGTTGTTTTTTTTCCTAAATAATACCTCAATCTGTAAATGAGTGTTGGTTCTGTGGAATAAAAGGTGCAGGCGGTTTGTGAGTGTCAGTTCAGGGCTGTGCTGACCTGCGGCTGACGATCTTAACGGCGTAGTCCTGTCCACTCTGTTTGTGTCTGCATTTCCTACACACAGAGAAACTGCCCTCACCCAACGGCGCCTCCTGCAGGCTCAACTCGTAATGCTGGAAGAACTGAGAGTCCTGGAGGAGAGGAGAAGAGAGGAGAGGAGAGGAGAGGAGAGGAGAGGAGAGGAAAGGAGAAGAGTCATGGAAGTTACCTCAAATGGAAATACAATTAATTTAGCAATGATTCAGATATTTTGAATGAGAAAAGTAATTTAAAGCTAATCACATGGGTGAATAAGAGACAGACCTAACACTGACAGGTGACTCAGTGCTCCAGCCATGTAATAGTGTGTGACTGTGTGTGTGTGTGTGTGTGTGTGTGTGTATGATGTTCGTAATCAACATAGACCTAATGTTGTGTGTTTGTATAACTGTGTGTGTATAACTGTGTTTGAGTGTGTCTTCCTTTAAAGAACTATAGGAACAGAGAATATAAAGCAGTTATAAAGGTGACTGTTTGTGTGTGTGTGTGTGTGTGTGTGTGTACAGGCCAGCAACCCAGAGTGCTGTACCCTTAACATAGCACTGTATGTGTATGTGTGTGTGTAAAGGCCAGTAATCCAGAGTGCTGTACCTTTAACATAGCACTGTGTGTGTGTGTGTGTGTGTGTGTGTGTATATGTACAGGCCAGTAATCCAGAGTGCTGTACCTTTAACATAGCACTGTGTGTGTGTGTGTGTGTGTGTGTGTGTATATGTACAGGCCAGTAATCCAGAGTGCTGTACCTTTAACATAGCACTGTGTGTGTGTGTGTACTGTACCTTTAACATAGCACTGTGTGTGTGTGTGTGTGTGTGTGTGTGTGTGTATGTACAGGCCAGTAATCCAGAGTGCTGTACCTTTAACACAGCACTGTGTGTGTGTGTGTACTGTACCTTTAACATAGCACTGTGTGTGTGTGTGTGTGTGTGTGTGTGTGTGTGTATGTACAGGCCAGTAATCCAGAGTGCTGTACCTTTAACATAGCACTGTGTGTGTGTGTGTGTGTGTGTACTGTACCTTTAACATAGCACTGTGTGTGTGTGTACTGTACCTTTAACATAGCACTGTGTGTGTGTGTGTGTGTGTACTGTACCTTTAACATAGCACTGCGTTGGACCGTAGCTGAACCTGGCCGGTCCACTTTGATCTGGTCCTCCAAGAAATCTCCCATCACCACGTTTTTATTGAACAAGATGGAGGGAGCAATGAACGAGTAGCCCTGTTAAACAAAGAGGCACAAACATAAAGACACGCCAGAGATTCTGCCCTCTGAGGAATATTCAGTCATAATCCCATAGTCCCCACAGAATTAGGAACTGCGTTGGAACTGAAGTTTCATCATTCTCAGCTCATACACTGACAAGTGGAACTATCCAGGTAAGGTCAAAGGTCCTCACTGTGTGTTAGAGCTGAGATGACTGAAATAATAGTGAGTGCAGTAATACCACAGTAAGACCAGATAGACAGACAGACAGACAGACAGAGAGAGAGAAAGAGACAGACAGAGAGAGAGAGAGAGACAGAGGGTAAGATGTACCTGAAAGAGTCGGTCAGTACTGGGAGGAGTGCTGGCCGGGGAATAAACTGGATCCATGCCAGTGAATTCCTCGGCAAAATTCCCAACGTCAAGCTCATTCCGTAACTCCGGCCGGAATGGGGCTGGAATTTTCTTCTGTGCCAAGTCTACCCAGTTTAAGCCCTGCACACCAGAGACAGAGAACAAATAACACTCAGTGTATGTGTGTGTGTGTGTGTGTGTGTGTGTGTGTATGTGTGTGTGTGTGCGCGTGTGTGTGTGCGCGCGCAAGCTTTTATTTAATGAATTAATTTCCTTTAATCAATAACAATTTTACACTAGCTCATTTAGAGAACTATCATGGTAATTTTCAAAGCAATTGTCAACTGTGCCCACAAGTGACAATAAACTACCCAGAGGTTTTCAAGATTAACATTCACAGTTACAGACACACAGAGAGACAGAGCGAGAGACAGAGAGAGAGAGAGAGAGAGAGAGAGAAATGGAATGAGAGATAATCAGAGAGCCTGAGAGACAGGGAGAAGGAGAGTAAGAGAGAGAGAGAAAAAGACTTAAAAACAAAGAAAGCTGAGAGATGTCAGTTGGTATCTTGTGCTCAGATCAGACAGTCCCCCTTGTTGATGATTCTCAAATATAGCCCTCAGAATGAGACAGAGGATGTAGTCCTTTATCAGAACACTGAGTCTGCATGTCATCGCAACCTGAGCAAACACTCAAAAAACCACTCCACTCTGTAAACCCAGCACTTTTTTCGTTAACGTTCCAATTACCGTGTAAACGGACACACAGCCGTGTGTGTGTGTCTGTGTGTGTGTGTGTGTGTGTGACAGTGCTCTGAGTGTGAGTGTAATCCAGATAAGCAGGACGAACAGCAGGAAGGAGAGAAAGAGAGAGAACCTTGAAGAAAGGATGGTTCTTGATATCCTCGGCACCGTTGGGTCCAGAGCCCAGTCTCTTATGAGGGTCTTTCACCAGAAGTTTCCGCAGCAGGTCCTGAGCCACGGGACCAATCAGAGAGGGGAATGGCGGCTCACAGCGCAGAATCCGCCTGGGGGAGGAGGAGGGGCCAATCAGCACTGATTAGCTCAGATGGTCAAAGCAACTTCTAGATTGTTTGAGAGCATTCAAGGGTGTAATGAGTTTGTGTACAGGTCAGATGAGTGTGTGAGCACATGAAAGTGTGTGTTATTGTATTAGATAAGAGTCTGAATGTGTAAGAGCTGAATAAGTGTGTGTGTGTGTGTGTGTGTGTGTGTGTGTGTGTGTGTGAGTGTGTGTGTGTGTTTGTGTGAGAGAGAGTGTTTTGTGAAGTGAGAACTTACTTGGACACTTCACTCTGAGTGTTTCTCTCCCCCTCCAGAGTGAAGGGAGATGCCCCAGTCAGCAGCTCAAACATCAGAATCCCCAAACTCCACCAATCCACCGACTGCACAAACACACACGCGCACGCACACACACACGCATGCACACGCGCACACACACACACACACGCACGCACAAATATGGTTTAGCAGACGAATCACATTCATCATCACCCGATTCCTGCCATGCCACAGTTAGACTAACAAGAACTCAGGAACCGTGTGGTGTTTAAGAGACAGATGTGTACTATGTGTGGTGTTTAAGAGACAGATGTGTACTGTGTGTGGTGTTTAAGAGACAGATGTGTACTGTGTGTGGTGTTTAAGAGACAGATGTGTACTGTGTGTGGTGTTTAAGAGACAGATGAGTACTGTGTGTGGTGTTTAAGAGACAGATGAGTACTGTGTGTGGTGTTTAAGAGACAGATGAGTTCTGTGTGTGGTGTTTAAGAGACAGATGAGTACTGTGTGTGGTGTTTAAGAGACAGATGTGTGCTGCGTGTGGTGTTTAAGAGACAGATGTGTGCTGCGTGTGGTGTTTAAGAGACAGATGTGTACTATGTGTGGTGTTTAAGAGACAGATGTGTACTATGTGTGGTGTTTAAGAGACAGATGTGTACTGCGTGTGGTGTTTAAGAGACAGATGTGTACTGCGTGTGGTGTTTAAGAGACAGATGTGTACTGCGTGTGGTGTTTAAGAGACAGATGAGTACTGCGTGTGGTGTTTAAGAGACAGATGTGTACTGCGTGTGGTGTTTAAGAGACAGATGTGTACTGCGTGTGGTGTTTAAGAGACAGATGTGTACTGTGTGGTGTTTAAGAGACAGATGTGTACTGTGTGTGGTGTTTAAGAGACAGATGTGTACTGTGTGTGGTGTTTAAGAGACAGATGAGTACTGTGTGTGGTGTTTAAGAGACAGATGTGTACTGTGTGGTGTTTAAGAGACAGATGTGTACTGCGTGTGGTGTTTAAGAGACAGATGTGTACTGCGTGTGGTGTTTAAGAGACAGATGTGTACTGCGTGTGGTGTTTAAGAGACAGATGTGTACTGTGTGGTGTTTAAGAGACAGATGTGTACTGCGTGTGGTGTTTAAGAGACAGATGAGTACTGTGTGTGGTGCTTAAGAGACAGATGTGTACTGTGTGTGGTGCTTAAGAGACAGATGTGTACTGTGTGGTGTTTAAGAGACAGATGTGTACTGCGTGTGGTGTTTAAGAGACAGATGAGTACTGTGTGTGGTGCTTAAGAGACAGATGTGTACTGTGTGTGGTGCTTAAGAGACAGATGTGTACTGTGTGTGGTGTTTAAGAGACAGATGTGCACTGCGTGTGGTGTTTAAGAGACAGATGTGTACTGTGTGTGGTGCTTAAGAGAGAGATGTGTACTGTGTGTGGTGTTTAAGAGACAGATGTGCACTGTGTGTGGTGTTTAAGAGACAGATGTGTACTGCGTGTGGTGTTTAAGAGACAGATGAGTACTGCGTGTGGTGTTTAAGAGACAGATGAGTACTGCGTGTGGTGTTTAAGAGACAGATGTGTACTGTGTGTGGTGTTTAAGAGACAGATGAGTACTGCGTGTGGTGTTTAAGAGACAGATGAGTACTGCGTGTGGTGTTTAAGAGACAGATGTGTACTGTGTGTGGTGTTTAAGAGACAGATGAGTACTGTGTGTGGTGTTTAAGAGACAGATGTGTACTGTGTGCGGTGTTTAAGAGACAGATGAGTACTGCGTGTGGTGTTTAAGAGACAGATGTGTACTGCGTGTGGTGTTTAAGAGACAGATGTGTGCTGTGTGTGGTGTTTAAGAGACAGATGTGTACTGCGTGTGGTGTTTAAGAGACAGATGTGTACTGTGTGTGGTGTTTAAGAGACAGATGAGTACTGTGTGTGGTGTTTAAGAGACAGATGTGTACTGTGTGCGGTGTTTAAGAGACAGATGAGTACTGCGTGTGGTGTTTAAGAGACAGATGTGTACTGCGTGTGGTGTTTAAGAGACAGATGTGTACTGTGTGTGGTGTTTAAGAGACAGATGAGTACTGTGTGTGGTGTTTAAGAGACAGATGTGTACTGTGTGCGGTGTTTAAGAGACAGATGAGTACTGCGTGTGGTGTTTAAGAGACAGATGAGTACTGCGTGTGGTGTTTAAGAGACAGATGTGTACTGCGTGTGGTGTTTAAGAGACAGATGTGTACTGCGTGTGGTGTTTAAGAGACAGATGTGTGCTGTGTGTGGTGTTTAAGAGACAGATGTGTACTGTGTGTGGTGTTTAAGAGACAGATGTGTACTGTGTGTGGTGTTTAAGAGGTTCATTTTTCTCTTATAGCTGAGAACGGCGCATAGATTGCTGTCTGTTATACTAAAATATGCACACACACATGCATACACACAAGCATGCTATGACCTGTTTCTCACCTTTCCATGGCCTGATTTGCCTCTGATGATCTCTGGGGCCATGTATTCAATGGTGCCACAGAATGAATAGGTCCTGTCCTTCTGTATACACACACACACACACACACACACACACAAAACAAAGTTGAGGAAATGCAAAACAGCACATGTAAACCACAACCTTAATATTCATGCCCTCTATCTCACACACGTATAAACACTCATTCTCACACACACACACACACACAGACATGCACACAGACAGAGAAACACACACACTGACACACTGACACACTCACACCCACCACATGAGCATACGAACTCACTGACTCCATCAGGTCTTAAAACCTTTAATTCATTCAAACACAAACACAAGGCATGCCTCTCACCTCTTCATCCAGGAACTCTTTACTGAGGCCAAAGTCCGTCAGCACGATATGACCAGCACTGTCCAGCAGAACATTCTCCAGTTTAATATCCCTGTACACGATCCCCAGCTAAACACGGTCAGAACCAAACCCAGAGTGAGAACGGCACACCATGATTCCAAACAAAACCACCTTCGTAACACAACCACAACATTATCCAGAAATAAGGTAAAAAATAAATAAATGAATAAAAAGAACTTGCACGGCGTGACTAAGCTTTTGGCCTTTTTAAACTAAGCTCTGCAGATTGTCCTGTTCCCAGTCATCACGACCACGTCCTAACGTTACCACACTCAACATCACATCTCTCCATCACCCAGCGCTCTTTTCATTTCTCAGAAACATTCAAATGAATAATCAAAGTCAGAGTGAATCAGAGGAGACCCGTTTAATTGTCTCCCCCAGGTGAGAGCTTTTACTGCGTATGGGAAGATGAACCTTCGTGATTTCCTCAATATGACAGAATAACCCAGATAAAGCTAACAGAACAATCTCCCTGTAGGCTGTCAGTGTTCGTCTGTAAAAAAAAAAGAACCATTCGGGCTTATGCTTAATTCCTGTTCAGGCGTGTCAGAGGATTACATTACACTTATGGTCATCCCATAATTAAAAACACCCCACGGCAACAAGAGCCACGTGAGTCTGCAGGAAGCACTGTGAAATCCCATACCACTGCGGCCACTCAGTCGCTCCTCACACAAACACGTTTTACTCTCAGATGACTCATATCACGAACCAATCAATTTCACCTGACGATGAACACGATAAATATCAATGAACGAAGTTCTCTGTTTAAACGACGCCGAGCCGATTGGTCGGACACATCTCGGCAGTTTCACCTTGTGCAGGTGTTCCAGGGCCAAAACGATCTCTCCCACGTAGATCCGAACCTCATCCTCGGAGAAATGATCTCTCTGGTACAGGTGAGTAAACATCTCCCCTCCACTCACGTAGTCTACGGATGCCAGAGGCCAAAAACACAAATACACACACGCACACACACACACACGCACGCACACACACAGTCGTACATAACATCAAAATCCTGCACTGTGTTCTACACAAAAGTCCTCTCTGTGTTATAGGTGAATCTGTCCTGTAGTCAGTTTAATGCAGAGATCTGTGTGCACTTTGGGAAACAGCCTAAAAATCTGTATAAATGCAAAGCCATATAAAAACACCCAAATCCTCCAGGGCTACTGGAAACCTGCAGACAGTCCAGTAATCAGTGTAAAGCCTCCCAGTGCTCACCCAGTATGAGGTGAAGTTTGGTTTGGGTTTGGAAGGCGTAGTGCAGGGTGACGAGGAAAGGCGACTGACGGATGTGCTCCAGGACCTGTCTCTCCGTCCGCGTGTGCTCGGCCGTCTTCGCTTTCTGAACGATGGCAGCTTTCTTTAGCACCTGCGGGGACAGGTAGAGTCAGCTGGGCCTCTTCGCTGGCACCGTAAAAGCGTCTCTGGCAGATTTACCTCACGCCTCCTGTCACAGAGTGCTCAAACAGGACCCACGGCAAATAACAAACTCAGCGACAGGAGAATACGCATGTAGTCAAATTTATCACTGCTGGCTTTTTGCTACTTTTTACACAAAATAACTGTGAGAAAGGAGCATTAAAGATTCAAGTGACAGCTGAAATGGTGCTCTTTCAGGCTGGTCATGGGGCAGAATGAAACACCTAAGAAAAGCAACTCATTTTATGGCGGGAAGAGGGCTTTAGATTCCGGATGGGATGTGTTTACAAACAAGCACAATTAAAAACTCTGGCTTTTGCCCATCAGTGAAACACTCTACCAGTGTGTTAATCATGCACTGGTTCCCAGACAAATCAACAGAATGAAATAGACTCATTTAATTAAAAAAAAAATATCATGTACAGACCTTCATGGCATAAAGTTTCCCTTCATCGTGACCGCTCGTCTTCCTGACCAAAAACACTTTCCCATATGCTAAGGAGAAAGGAACGATTCAAAAACAGAGACAGAAAAAAAAGGATTCAGGACAAATTACTTATTTATTTTTTAATTTGTTCATGCATAAATGATACTGATATGTCTACGACGCACATGTGGGAGAGAAAGCTGTAAGCCTATTTAAAAATGGTGAACATCTGCTTAGGCTGAAACGCCGTCTTCGGCTGAGGTGAAGACGAGGACCATTTGTCCACTTACGCTTGAAATGGCGAGCACACACGCTTTGATTTGCGGGTGAAGGGTAACAATTATCACTCCTCCCTGTTTAATGTTTCTGCCCAAAACTGTTTCATAAAAGCCTCATTGTGAGAGGCAATCGCTCTCTACCTCTCACTGTCTTTCATCGGATTGACCGCATTTTCATTTTTGTCCGATTTAATTGCGTTATGAACGGCATCATGTCTCACCTCCTGTGCCCAGAACTTTAAGAAGTTCAAAGTTTTCCATCCCAACTTTCTCTGTGTAGCCCGTAAGGTTTGCTGAGGCGAGGAGGAGACAGAGAAGTAAGAGAGAAAACTGATATCAATACACAAAGCCAGGTGCACACAAACACAACCACACACACACAAATGCTTCTCATGCCAAATTACAATCCTAATGCACTTCAGCTACAATACGCTCTCATGAGAATAGCCGTCCGAGGCAGAGGAGATTAATACACACCACTCTGTAATGCAAAATTAATCGCTTGTTGCTCCTGCCGCTGTCATTCAGACTGATAAATAATTAAGCAGGCGCCAGTTCTCTAGTTGGCATACAGAACAGTTAAACGTCAAACAAATTAAAAACGACTACCATTACACACAAGGAGCACGAAAACTCCGTACTTTTTGAGCAAGTGTGTTCGTTCGGTGCAACTTTAAGCGCCCGATAAATGCTGAAATGACTTGATGAATGAATGGACCGACTTGTCCAAGCGAACTGACAGAGTATAATATGGTGTCAAAAATGACAGAAATGCGCTGATTGAAACCTACCATTAGTGATTTCGTGTTTGACAGTGCAGACTGTCCTTCGAGTCTCCCTGTCAGACTCATCACTGCTGTCCCCGGACATTTTGCCGATGAATGTAAAAAGGTCTTAAAAAATAAAAAACACTGAGTAGATTTCTCTTCCGGTGTATGATCTACCATCTATATTTAAGTGCTACCAAACAGAGCAGTCAAAAGATTACCCAATGAAGTAAACACCGCAGAACAAATGTCGAAAGTATCGCGGCTATTTGATCACAGTGAGTCGGACATGGATGACAGACATGTTTTTTTCAGTGTTGTTGTTTTGTTTTTTTGCTATTTGTTAAAATCCCTTCCTTCATTAATCCCTTTGACATCCTGCTGGTGTCTCACTAATCTTCATCAAAAATGCGTCGCAGGGGTTAAAACGACCTATATAATAATCACCAGATACGACTCAGACTTCTGATCTTTAATCTAAAGCAAAAAAAAAATCTAAATGAACCCCATCATCGCCATAATGTTGGCTGCTCTTGTGCAGTTTTCTGGAGAGTTGGGTTAGCAAGCTATTAGTTTCGAGAGTAACCTAGAGGTGGATGCTATTTCCGTATTTCCTACTTCGACACAACTGTAGCTGTGAGTGTCGGTGACCTGTGTAGGATAACGTTTATCTTCAAGCTACCCCTCATGTACAATCTTGCCGTCTGTTGAAAACTCTGTTTAACATGAGGTTTCAGTGCTCATTTGAATTAAACTGTTGGCAAATGTTAAAAACTGTTAGGCGCTTTGAAAGAAGCCAGTTATCTACGCTAGCAGGCTAACTTGGCAAGAGGCTAGGTGGCTAGCTAGCTAACTATCAACCATTACACCGTCCACTTAAAAACTTCCCGAAACGGTCAATGCACAGAGCTCACATAACGTTTCAGAAAAGCGCTATCTTGTCCCGTTTCTTCCGGATGTACTTGTGCCTAACTACCGTTTAAATATTCGTCTGTTGTGAAAAAGAAATAAATTAAACAGTAAATGATTGGGTTAGAAAGTGTAGTAAAGACTGTTGATTATTTGAACTACGGAAGCCGACTTGTCTCAGATACATTAATTTCGACTTCCAATTATTATACTGGGGTTAAAATTTAAAATGAAGTGAAAGAGATGGCACTCCACATTCCTCTCTCAAACATTTTATTTTTACAAATTAAGTTTTACAAATTAAATCTTTTTAAAATAATTAATCTTGAAACTGAAATAATAGAAATTGCAATGATACAGCTAATAAATAAATAAATTACTTTATACATTCTAATAATTCTTGTAATAGATGAGACGGTCGATAATAGCCATTGGAGTGGACTGAGTTTGCCATTTATTACTCTCGGAAATCATTTTATGTCGGAGGACTTGCATATCACGTCCGACCCAGTGCGTTGTTTTATGGAGGCTATATCAGATGCTCCCTATGTTTTGTTGCGTGTACATGAGTGCTTCGGCAGCAGTTAGTGTATTAACGACAGGGATTATGGGTGTTTTGAGAGAGGTGTGAGGACAGGACACAGACACACACGGCTTTCACCGCATTACTGACATCAATCATCAATCTCCATAATCCTATTCCCGCGACATTGACATTGAGGAGGGTGCGCGCGAGGGCGCACACGTGTATGTTTGAGGGAGAAAGAGAAGGAGTTCCTAAAGAAGTGCATGGACGGGGATGTGTTTGTCTGTGGTGCCATTTATCATTTATGGCTGAGTGTATGAAGGATAGAGAGGGAGAGAAAGGGACAAAAAAATCACTCTGAATTTCTTTGTGCAAACAAAACGGCTCAACACAACAAAGCAGTTAAAAAGGTTAGATTTTAATTTGTCAGACTCTTGTTTCCAGTAGTTCTGTCGTGCAGTATTGATCTGTGTTACATAGCAGAGCGGTGAGCAGTGTCAAACTACGTAGCTTTTAAAATGCTGTTTTTTTTCTTGCTTAACATACAATAATAGATTGTACAATTAGGTGGTTTTTCAGAGAGAACTCTTGCTCTCAAAATGGGGAAATTTGCCAATGCCAGTTTATTGCGTTTTTCTTGTCGAATCAGAAACCAGTAAAATATAGATGTATTAAAAAACTTCCACCTGTTGTATTTTCTAATTTTTTTTCCGCAATACATTAATGATAAAGATTTTTGCTTTTTTTTTATTGTTTGTTCAGTTGTAATCATAAATGGATTCAATCAGCAAAACTTATTTTCTACAGTGGCCATGTTTATCACATTCTGGGTACAGTGGAGTTTGAGTAAAGACTGTTAGAATCATGTAGTCTAGGGAAAAACATTTTAATGCCTATGACATTTTATTATGGTAAAAAAAGAACGAAAGTCATAATCTCTGATGTCACTGTAGATGAGCTGAGGAAAGGGACACTTTTTGACCTGAAAGGTGCAGCCTGGGCTATGGCGTGATCTCTAACCTTGACTGGAATAAGGTGCCAGTCAGAAAGGATGGCCTGGGCATGCACATATAAAGGTAACTGGGACAAAAAAAACAACAACACTTTTCTCTCGTTAATACAGAGGAGGGGAGATTTTGAGTCCTTCTATCCACAGACTGATCTTGCAATACATTTCTGTTAGTGAAAAATATTCGTGATGGAACCAATTGGAGGCTGTTTGCCAATATGTGTGGGAAGGCGGGCGGTCAACGGACACAGTCAAATTAGTTTTGATACGATTTGTAAAAATACCAAAAGACTTTGGCCAAGATGAGATTTAATCATCAGATTCAATAAAGGGCCATCTGGTCTTTTTTGTTCTGAATCCCATCGCTGCGTTGGTCTCCTGCTTTAACTGGCAGCTGCTCCTGCCTCTGCGGCACCGGCCTCCCCGCCCCCTGAGGCCACTTGATTCAGCTGGAAAATTTTGATGATGGGGTCCAGCGTCTCCATGATGGTCTCCTTCACTCCTTTCTCCAGGAGGTAACCTTCTGTCTCGATCTCGGTGTTCTCCTGTCCCAGCACAGCCTCTGTGGATGTCTGCAGGTACCGCAGGCTCGCAAGCACGGACGCCTTGGAAACAACGGGCAAAGATGGGATGGAATGGGTTGAAGCAGAATAGAATGCGATGGAGTGGGATGGGAATGGTATGGAATGGAATGGAATTGGATGGAATGGAATTGGATGGAATGGAGTGGAACAGAATAGTATGGATTCCAATGGGATGGGGAAGGAATTGAATTGGATGAAATAAGGTGGAATGCAGTAAATCATGGTACAGTTGGTCAGAGGAAGATTGAAAAGAGGAGGAGTTTAAAGTCAAAAAACAATAAAGGATTCAGTAAGAGTGTCAATAGCAAAGGTTGAAAAGTCAGTTTTAAGGGCACATGTCCAAAGTTGTATACTGTGAGAAGAAATTTAGATACTTCAAAACATGTATAAACCTTGAAGCACATTGATTGCTGCCTAAGATGTCCTTTGCACTAAAACAAGTAAACCAGAGAACAGGTCAGTGCAATAGACTCTAATTCTGATGTTCTCTCAGAATCATGGATCTGAATGCACAGGTGATGCTGAACTGGCAGTCGGACACGCCCATCCTTACCTGGGTGCTGTTTTGTCCATTTCACTGAATGTCATCAGTGCTTATGTTGCAGACCTATGCTTTTATAATCATTTATCAGTTGTGTCAAAATCCAGAGGACTTCTCCGTAAACAGAATCACAGTGGATTTACCTTTGCTGCTCAAACTCCTCTTACGTCTATCTGCTCATACCTGGACCAAGAAGACAGACAGGACTCCTGCCCCAATGGTGTTCATCAGGCCCATGTAGTAGTTGACCAGGGCCTCCCTGCACCCACGGATGAAGATGTTGAGCTCCTCCGTCTGGTGCTCATAGTTGTAGTGGGCAGTGTTGTTGGTGATTTGGTACTGGATGCAGGGTCTTGGTGAGCTGGGGTTACAGCAGCTGAAGGGTACACCATCCACCAGGTAACGCCCATCCACGTTACTCTTAATTCGGCTAAATAGGAGAGAGAGAAAACAGAAGAGGATAATAAAGTAAGAGAGGTTCTAGTTCATGAGTTCGTTAATGTGTTTTTCGTTTCCTGGTTTATGTTTGTCTAAATTGCTTGCTATTATGAACTGAATGTCAGCTTTAGTTTATTGTGGAATTATGAAATATGACTTCTTCATGGGAGTTGGACAGCAAGTTCAGCAGTATTACATTAACTGGTTAATTTGCTGTGTAGTCAGTTTTTCTCTTTTATTCTGTTTTTTAAAGCAAGATAATAGCTGGTTTGTTTTTGGTTTTGCCTCTGTTTTTGTTTTGGTTTTTCTATAAGCTTCTTGGTTTCTTTTTCTCACAGTTTCTTTGCTAACAATTTCTGAACTGAAAACAGCGTGGAAAATCAGCTAAGATGTTGTCCTCTGGTTTGGTGATGAAAACTGCTCCCCGCCCTCATCTTTCACTCACTCTTTGACCTCCTTGGAACTGAAGTCCAGGTAGCGGTTGCTAATCCATTGCACCTCGAACCAGTCCTTGTAGTCGGTGTTTCCACAGCACTGGAATTCCATCTGGAGGCGGTCAATGGTCTGCTTCTGGAAGCAGCGTCCCGGGGTGTCCGTGTCCTTGTAGAAGCGGATGCCGTTCTTCAAGCCGATCTTCAGCGAGGCCTCCAGGTTTCCCTTCATGGCGTAGCTCAGGATCACTGAGATCAGCATGAGGGAGGTGAAGAAGATGGAGATGGTGAAGTAAGGTTTTAGGAAGCTCTGCCAACGGGGAAAACGCGCGACATCAAGGGTGTCTTGACAGATGCGTCCGGCGAAGTAGTTGATGCCCAGCGAGGCTAGACCCACCAGCATGAGTGTGTTGGGTACGATGTGGATCTCCGTGTTGTCCATCACCTGCGAATGAAATTTTACATGAAACTTTATGTGTTTGTCCCGGAATATAGGCCATTCCGCATGCCATACATTTATACCGTGGACTCTTTCTCATATGAGCTGTGATGTATTTATAGCCTTTTAAGTAGCAGATTTGTCCTGATCGAAGCCTCTGTCTCATACAGGTATTGTTGTGGCATAGCTATCTCCCTCTGTAGACGGATCTACTTTCCAGACCACTACACTAATCTGGACTGCACCACACTAATCTGAACTGCGCTTGGTTTCAGTTCTGGGCCTGCTCTGGTCCTTTTTAACTAATGTTGTGGGGGTTTTTGTAGCTCATATGAGAACAGGGTCTCCGTATGTGTTCTATACTGATGAACATGTACTCTCTGTGCTCATGCTCTACCCATGTCATTAAATTCAGAAATTAATTTGTGTGATAAAGATGATGTGTGGAGATGCAAAAATACATTGTTTTCCAAACTTTGTACTTTCACTACTGCATGTGTCAGGAGCTGTGTTCACGCTGATAATCATCTTCCACTATCTTCAGTTATTCCTGAAATGTCAGATTGCTACAGGAGAGACTACTACAACATATTTTAAACATTTTCCTGATTTTTGCATGAAAGATTTGTAGAGTGTGCTTTTGAGGGATTTGTTGTGATTTGAGCCACTAAATAATACAATCATTCTAATTTTGGTAGGTTCAGAAAAAAAAAAACTATCAAGGGATTTTTTGTGAGATAGAAGTACAACCTTCATTATGGACCGAGCAGTAAAGAGGACAGCTCTGTAAGCCTCTTAATCAGCTTATGATAATATTTATATTCACATAGGTTAATCCTCACCAGACATTTCAACTACTTGACAACATTGAAATCCACATTATTAAACCCCAGGTCTCTATAAATAATTTCTAATAAACTGCATACATTTAACATGACGTTAATGCATTATATGAATGTATTCTGATTAAAACTGACGAAATGAATGATCGGCACAGCTGACTTTTTTCGTTCCTGCTCCAACGTGCTACGTTTTGGAACTGAGGAATCTGAGCGTTATAAAGAAACCATCTGTTTTATGCATCACCTTTCCAATTACACGAATAACGTAGGACATTTTAAAACTGTTCATACGTTCCAACATCTCAGTGCCATTATTTAAAACTGTAACATCTCCGAATTGCTTAGGCAGGAGGAGAGCCATCATTCAACGGAATTCGAACTTGTGACTAATTTTAATTACAAGATAATGTTCTTTGGTCACTATGACCAGAGTGTGAAGAAGCGCGTGAGGATACCTCGGCCCGCCTGCGCAGTTCTGTCTTGAGGAAGCACCCAAGGGTGAAGGTGAAGGCTCCACCCAAAGTGGCCAGCCAGGAGAGCAGCCAAAGCCCCTGGGCCAGCTTCACCCTTTTTTCAAAGGGGAATTTCATCTTTCCCACCACCATGGTGCCAGTGGAGGACTACTCTGATGGAGAGGTGAAGAAAGACAGCGTTTTGGGTTTTGGAGGAAGAAAGAAAACGTTCCAGCTATTCTCAGAGATGGTGGACACCAAGGTGTATCCAAGGGCCCGAGGAAAGTGAATTTTTTGGAAAATTAAAGTTCTTTTTGCAGATGAAATAGAGAGATCAATCAAGGAATGGATCTTTTCCTTTATAAAGAAGAATGAAATGGTAATGGTTTAGAAGAATGGCCCTTTGAAGACACAACAATAATGCGGTATAATCCAAGGTGAAATCCTCCTGCGTGTCAGAATTTGAGGTCAAATTGATTTATATTCCTAGAAATTCTTCTTTCTTGTTTTTAATCCGTATATGATGGTTTCCCAGGTTGACTTTGGTGATCTCCCCACAACGGTGATGCTGAAAATGAACCGGAAGCCCACTCAGATGTGAGTGCGGTAACCCTGGACCTCCATACCCGTGCTTGGGTGAGACACACTGGATTTGGCCAAAGCTGGAAGGTCTGGGGCGTCTTACCTGTAATCCCTTACCTATCCTATTACAATGACCTCTCCAATGAGGATTCAGGCCATTGTCTGCTCAGCAAACCTAATGATGCATTGAGTCAGAGGAGAGAAGGGCGGGGCAGTATTATAAGACGTGGTTATGAGGATAACAGGTAAGGCACTATGGCTGGACAGAGTGAGAGAGAGGGAGAGGGAGAGAGAGATGTCTAGACAGACATTCTTTTCAGAATATTGGGTTGATGTAGGAAGTCGAGGGGAGTCGCGACACAGGCCCTGCTGAAAAGAGCTTTACATGCGGTTCAAAGTTCATCTTTTAAAAACAAAACAAAACAAAACAAAACAAAACAAAAAAAATTAAATCACGTACTGACGTGTAAGTCTTCAGACATACTGGACAATGTTTTCATATACCGATGCATTTTTGCAAGCCAACATTGTTCCCATAAGTGGTGGCTTTTGTATTTCAATTCTGATCAACTACAGACAGATATGTTGTGATGGAATGAGATAGATGATGGACTGAGAGGGACAGACAGAAGATGGAGGGAGAGAGTGAGGGTGGGGTGAAAGTATGGATAATCTGTTTTAAGCTTCTTTAACGAGCTCATTGGTGCAAGTTTTGAAGTCTGGAGTGGTGATTACTCCACAGACTGGTGCACCTCACTGGTTTTAATGGAAAAATAAGATAAGCCTGAAATCAATTCAATAACAATACGCACAGCACAACACAAACTTCATTAAATATTTAGTGTTTGTGTGAGTGTCATTCTTCTCAACCTTGCCAGGTGTTTTTTAAATGATTGTTGAAGTTATATTGATTTAGTGAAAATGGAAAGAGATGCAGTGCTACTCTTAGCAAGGAATGAACACACCGACAGACACAACATCTCCAGTTAGGCCAACATCTCCAGTTAGGCCAATTCTTAGAGTGTTTTAGAAACATTAAGTTTGAAGACATGAACCTTTGGCTATGGTTTCTGTAATTGCTTAATTTATTGATTGTTACATGAGATTTAGTTACAAGAGGATCACCATGGGCTGCACTGGACAACAAAACAGGAAAACAACATAACATTTTACAATAACCAGATTCCAGCGCGTGTTCCTTTGGGTGAAATAAATCACAATTTAGGACCAATACAATTACACATCAACAAATGCACAGCACAACAACAACAACAACCACAACCACAACAACAACAACAACAAAAAGGTCCAATAAATTCAGACATTGCAAACCAGACATATCACATAAATGTCCCATGGTAACCATTTGTCTGGTTTTGAATTAATTTATCATATACGTTTCATTCTTGCATTCTTATCTCTTCCGTTTTATTGCTCTGTCTATGCATGCAGTGAAGGAAAATATGGCCTCTAAAATCATTTTAGTGATGTTTTACAACCTTATTTTATCTAACAACAACAACAACAACAATAATAAGAAGAATAATAACAATCAAAACTCAGGTAATGGATAATGTACACGTACAAGGATTAATTAATAAACCGCACATAAATGAACATAAATGATCTCTATCCGAAGTGATTCACACAATTCCTCTGCCTTTAAAATGTAACCTGTTTCCTGGAACACACAAATGTCCGCCCAAATAACTTTTTGTCCCTTAATCAGTCCAGTCTTTGGTAGATGTGGAATGTGGATTCAAAAAGTTGTTTTCAGACATGTTATAGTCATGGTAAAGTCATGGTTTGCATTGCATCACGATACCAGGTTTCCCAAGTTTCTTTCATTAGCTGTAGAACTAAATATTCAAAGCTTCTATGTGTATGTTTTATGGACTTTAAGCTGCAGTGCATATCAGGGTTTCCACGAACATGCACAGGAAGAGAATACACACAATTAACACATCAAAGGAAAAGTGACTTGGTTTAAACTGTCGTTATTTAGTGATTAAATCCTATCATCTCAGAGAGCTGGCTTCTAATATGTACAAGTTCAGCAAAAAAAAAAAAAAAAATCCAATTTAAATTTTCTGAGTTAAGCCTAAAGAGTTTAATTTGTCCGAAACGGAGGGGTGAGGGAGAAGTGAGGGTACTTTCCAGACCCCTTCTCTCGGTGTGTGTCTGTGAGAACTGGACAGACTTCCAGGGTTTCCAGCGGCAATCTCTCTGCAATCTGAGAAATCAAAGTGGGATGGCTGTGTTTGAAGTCGCCTATGGAGCACACATCAGAACCCACTCTCTCAGCAGAACTGTGAAAGACCTTCTGGACACGTCTTTGATTATGAATGAAGACGCCTCGTCAAATTTAGCCCTGTCAGAACTCCTCAGCAGAGGCGGCATGAGCTTTATCACTTCGATGCACTGGAGCCCTCTGTGTTCAAAGCCTAGAGACCAGTTTCTTATTTACTGTCAGCGGTTTCAGAAGAGATTTAACTTTACATGAAATAATGTTTGAAATTAGCATATTACAATAAAATTTAGGTAAATTCACACATCAATATTTTATAAGTCGCATCAGATCAGGTAGCTTGGTTTCGGTTTTATTCACAGCTGCGTTTTTGTGACAGGTGACTGTGATCTATTAAGTAACACAGCTTATTTTTTTCACAGCCTGTTGTTAGCTGACTGAAATTTTGCTATAAACATAAATCTTTCTAACAAAATGCTGTTATTCGTGATTGAAAACTAATAAAATCGTCAGCCAAACACAAGCCGTCAGCACGTTTTCCCCTCCGCCGTGTTAAACTCATTCCACACTCTTAGAGTTGTGTTCTCTCTCCGTTCAGTACCTCGTCTGGGACCCCACCTGTCCACCCCCTCATCTCCACCCTTCCCTGTCCCTCATTTTCACCAGACTGAATAAAGTTATTCAGCATTCTCTGGGCTGACTCTAAACCCGCCTCACCACTTACTGACTCCACCACTGCACCTCCGCCTGCTCCTCCTCCCCCAACACCGCCTCCCTGGCTATTCACTTTTCTCCAGCTATCAATAATGTCATCCTCATCTGAGTCCTCATTGGCACCCCCTGGTGGATGGTGCAGGTCCATGACAGCCTCTGTGCACTTCAACTGGCCGTGCTGTTGGTGTTGCTGTTGTTGGAGCCCAGCGGAGCAGATTTCCTCCAGACTGGCCGAGAGGATGCGAATTGGTGAGCCCAGCTTTCGCACTGCCATGACCCTGTGCACCTCCCCTGAGGGGCAGTCTGGACTTTTCTTAAAACGGGTCAGGCTGGCATCAGCAAGGGGGACTGGCAGGGTTTCAGGGTGCACGGTGAACTGCAGGTGGGGTATCTGCAGCGAACGCGGTGGATGGCGTCTGACGACCTCCTCACCCCCGGACTCGCTCTCCGTGTCCCCTTCTCCCTTTCCGTACCGATCTGACCTCACCCACCGACCGTGCCCCTGCCGCCATGGCAAAAAGGCAGTACCACCATGGTGACCTCCATCTGAACCCCTAAGCACACCCAATTGGGACTCCTCACCCATCTCTGACCAATCAGATTCCTCTTCCTCTGGGAGTGGCCCCAGTATTTGGTCATCCCCAGCCATAGAGCTTTTCTCATAATGGTCTGGATCCATGAACTGAACTGGAGGAGGGGCAACTGGGAGCACAAAGTGATTACCAGAATCATCTGATTGGAAGTGTTTTTCCAGGGCATCCTGCAGCAGTGAAGAGACCTGCATTGGCAAGTGGAGGGAACGGGCCAATTCAGCAATTAATATGATCAGAGAGTTCCACAGAACATATTGATTATTCCATGGAGTGGTTTACCAAACATGATTAAACTGGAGATATCACTGCAGACACACGAAACCTCATTTATCTTCTATGAATATATTTTTAGAGATTCATGCTCTCTCTGCGATAGCCTTACATTTATGGTCTCCAAGCTGTGAATGATGGTCTTGGCAGAGGACAACTGTTCAGTCAGCTCAGAGATCCGCTTGTTCAATCTTTCACGCTCTCCATCCATGCTCTGAGCCTAGAGAGACAGAGAGAGAGAGAGAAACTGAGAGACGCAGTGTTCTTCAATGCCCATTGGTATCTTGTGATTAGATTAGATATTAAATGAGAGAGGGAGATAGAGAGAGATATTCGGGGGACACTTATCATTATAAATACTGCTTCCTCAGTTGAACTGATATCTTACACATTCAGATAATAAAGCAGTCAGTCATATTCTCTAGAGATGGCTGACTCAAGATTGTTTATTCAGGAAACATCCTCCTCTTAGTAATAGAATTTACCAGTTACTAAGCCCTTCACACAGAACTATACAATGTCTATGACACTAAAATGACTATATATGTTTCTCTATTTAAATTCAAATTCAAATTCAAATTTTTATTTGTCACACACACAGCGATACACAGTACAACGTGCAGTGAAATGCTTGTTCTGAATGTCCAAACGATAAAAAGAGCAAAACAGAGATAAGGATTAAAAAAAATAGAATAAACATAAACAGCATAAACAGAACATAAATAGAATGTAAACAGAATATAAAGAATGGAATATAAGGGAGAATTGAAAAATACAGTATCAGATATAGAAGAGAAGGTCAGAAACGGGAGTAAAGTGCAGAGATGTGCAGTTTATGTGCAAGGTAGTGAACTGTGTAACATCAACATCACCATCAGGCTGAGGTAGTTCAGTGAATGAGATGAGATGAATGTCAGACATGTGCAATAAATAGTGTAGATAAAAAAACAGTTTGTAGTGCAAAGGTCCAGATATGGGGTGTAGTGTCAGGTTGAGGGTCCAGTCCTAGTGATAGGTGATAGGATGGCATTTATGGGCTGTAGTGCAAAGGGTCCAGATATGGGGGTGTAGTGCAAAAGTGGGTCCCATATATAGTTAAATGGGGTCCATTTAACTATATATGGGATATTGGATCTGGTAGACTGGCTGGTGTATATATATGTCACTACCATACCAGCTAGTCTACCAGATCTCATAGAGTCTCACTGGACACCTCCAGTACTCATGGCAGGTTGTGGTAGTAATGACAGGAAACCAATGAGACAAAAATACAATATACTGAAATATTTTATTTCCTACTCTTCTTTTCCCAATAATATATTGCTCGGGTAACTGTAAGTGCTGGCAGCTGAAACCACAAGGAGGTTTAATTACTAATTGAATCACATACAAAGAAACTGCTCCCCGACACTGCTTACCACACAGTGCAGTTTCTGCTCCAGAAGATGATTGGTCTGCTGAGTACATGAGTAGTTATCCTGAAGTCTGCAGAGAGACAGACAGAGAGAGAGACAGAGAGACAGACAGAGAGAAACAGATGGAGAAAATCTTTTCTTAATTTAAAGTTTTCATGCACAGCGTGACGCACATTGTGTAATAGGCAGGAGGGCTGAAATGTCAGGACACATAACACAGAAAGATCAATGAGTGACCTTTGAAATTACATTGCATTTTATTACATAATTGTTCCCTCTCTCTCTCTCTCTCCCCCTCTGACCTGGATGCTGACCTTTTGAACTTTTCCATCAAGCTGTTGAGTTCGACCCTGGTCCTTTGAAGCTCTGACTCCAGAAGCTGGTGGCCACTTTTAAACTCTGCTCCCATGCACTCCATCCTCACAGCCGTCTGCAGCAAACTGTGGTGGAGATCTTCATTCTGCTCTTGAAGCATCCTGCAGAAGAGAAGAGAAGAGAAGAGAAGAGAAGAGAAGAGAAGAGAAGAGAAGAGAAGAGAAGAGAAGACATTTGTGAGGAAAGCATCATACTGACTGGCATATCATCAGAGACGATGAGAAACACAACTTCTTCTCCCAAGTGTTTTTGTCATAGGATTTGTTTTGATATATTTTCAAACATAACTGTAGGAGCCAAAATGATTATATCTTGAGTTTGCAGTGTCTCACAGTCCTTTTTTGTTTTTTGAGCTTAACCCCATCTAGTGGCTGGAATGACATTAACAGTTAAAGCCAGGTGATGCTACCTGCAGGGTGTGGCCAGAGCAGGAAGAGACATTCTTTGACCTCACATCCTCAAGCCCAGGCTGCCACAGACACTGCTCCTGCTCTGTTTCAGTTCAGCCTTCATTTACTTTAGCAATCCTCATTTTCATTTCAGTTTTCAACTCCCCAGCATTGTGTTCTTTTATCATTTGTAAAAAATATTTCTTTATTTCCTGAACAACATCTTTCTGTGGACCTTGGACTGTTTTGGGTGTGGAGAGTCAGACATTTTTGCTAAGCCACCATAGCGGTTATCAACAGGAAAAGAAATAATCACTACAATAATGTTTTAAAAACTTTCTTCAGTTTGTAAAGCAATGCAACTAACTCACATGATCTTCTCAAGCTCCAAGCCTTTGTCCTGCGGAGAGGCAAAAACAGCAATTGATTTTAAATCAATTTAAACCAGAAATAGATGTTGGCCAGGCAGCTTCCTGGGAAATTGTAAAATAATCAATAAAATGAAATTAGTTTGATGGGCACTTGTTAATATTAACGTATGAAGGTTACATAAATAATGTGCAGCAGTGACTGAATCCAAAAATGCTCCTTACATGTATCTGCATCATTCATCATTGTTGACGGATATACAAATGGGACGTCATTACATATTGACACAAAAGCATTATGCTCAAAGTCAACATGCGGTCCACACATTAATCATGAAGATATTGACCAAATGACACATTTTTCAATATTCCTTTCTTTAGAGTCAAAAATTGAATCAGATTCAGTTCAAAGTCATAGTTCCTAATAGTTCCTTACTTTGAGGGGTAAGGGAGTAGCTCTGTATTTTACGGTTGAGTGGTCTTCTTGGATGGTAGGGCTTGTACTATTCCCAGAGGAATCTGACTTGCTGGAATGTGATTCAGTGTGTTCCCCACCTGAGCGGGCCTCTGGAGAAGTGGCTCTACGACTAGTGAAGTGAGGAAGCGGAGAGTGATGCTGAGGGGTCTGCTGGTTTTCATGGTGGTGGTGGTGAGTTTGGGCTTCAGAATGGGAATGGTGATGATGTGATTCCGGATGGGAATGGTGATGCGTTTCGGAGTGGGATGAATGATGATGGGAATCTGGGTGGTCATGATGATGGTGATGGGATTCATGGTGAGAATGGTGATGATGGGATTCTGGATGGGAATGGTGATGTGTTTCCGAGTGGGACGAATGATGATGGGAATCTGGGTGGTCATGATGATGGTGATGGGACTCGTGGTGAGAATGGTGATGATGTGATTCCGGGTGGGAATGATGATGTGATTCCGGATGGGAATGGTGATGTGTTTCGGAGTGGGACAAATGTTGATGGGAATCTGGATGGTCATGATGATGGTGATGGGACTCATGGTGAGAATGGTGATGATGTGATTCCGGATGGGAATGGTGATGAGACTCTGCTTCAGAGGAATGATGGTGGTGAGATTCAGAGTGGGTTTGCTGATGGTGGCGTTCTTCAGAGTGGGAGGGACTGTGAAGATCAGAGTGAGTATGTTGATGTGTTCTGGAATGGTGGTGATGCTGAGAGTCCAGATGAGTCGAGATCTTTGTGTGGTCCTCGGAATGGTGTTGGTGGTTAGCATGGGAAGAGTGATGATGGTGTCCTTCTGAAGGGGATGAGCCGCGGGAATGAGAGTGGGGATAATGATGGGACTCTTGATGGGAGGGGCTCGTTGGATGTCGTTTGGAATGTGAGTGATGGTGATGATGGTGCTCATCAGGATTGTGATGAGACTCACGGTTATCTTCCTCTGGATGGTGTTGGTGTGTGTCCGGGTGGTGGTGAGAGCCAGGATGGGAATGATGGGAATGGGGTGACTCTGAAGGAGAATGATGCCGATGGTGGGACTCAGGATGACCGGAATGGTGGTGATGGCTATGGTGTGAGTCCAAATGGGAGAGATGCTTATGAGATGAGTGAGAAGAAGGGTGGTCAGACTGGGAAGGATGATCAGTATGGGAAGGATGGTGGTGGTGGTGTGATTCCAGGTGAGAGGACTGGTGAAATTCCAAAATGGGAGAATGATGGTGGTGAGATTCCTGACTTGGGGAATGTTGGCGGTGAGATTCCTGACTTGGGGAATGATGGTGGTGAGATTCCTGGCTTGGGGAATGATGACGGTGAGATTCCTGACTTTGGGAATGATGGTGGTGAGATTCCTGACTTGAGGAATGACGGTGGTGAGATTCAGACTGATGTGAACGGTGGTTTGGAGATGGGCTGTGGGGACCTCCATGGTGGTGATGTTGATGTGAAGGAGAAGGTGAACGATTCTGATGGTGATGATGATGATGATGATGATGACGGTAGTGCTGGTGGGGAGTCGGAGAGTGGGAATGACGATGCCTTGGCAAATGTGGACTCGTCTCTGGATCGCTGGTCCCGTCTGTCAAATGGACATTAGACACAGTGTGATGCTTCTTATGTCCCTTGTGACCACAGCACTGACCTGACAAATGACTCTGGGAGGAAGCAAGACTGGTGCTTGAATCAGTGTGGCTCCCAGGACTATGGTGTGATCGTTTTCGAACTCCTTGTGCTGTATGGTGGTGATGATGGTGGAAGTGGTGCTTGCTTGAATGGGAATGCTTGCTTGAATGAGAATGTTTGCTTGAATGGGAAAACTTGCTGGAATGGGATCTTTTGCTAGAGTGGGAGCGCCTGCTGGAACGGGAATGTCTGCTGGCATGAGAGTGCATACTGGATGTCACAGAGCTGGCGCTGCCTGGTCTGCTCTTCCTACATTTTGACGTCTTCTCCACTCGACGCTCCAGCTGTGGAGACTTCACAGAGGCCTGGGCTGGACTGCAAGGCCTGTGAACATCCATAACTCCAAGTGAGCTCAGTCTGGACGGACTGAGCACCTGTCTGGTGATCTCATTCAAGAAAGCTGAGAACTTCATCTTCTCTTTCACAAAGTTCTTCCTTGCCGCTTCCTTCTTCTGCTCCAGATCCTTCTCATCTAATTTGACATCCACAGACTTGTCTCTCTGACTGCTCAGAGCCTCCATCGACTTGGCTTTGCGGACGTTTCCGGGCTTTGTTGTCCCTTTGGCTTGCCCTGGTGTGCCCTTCAAAATGCTCCTTGTAGGTAGCTGATGGGAAGATGTTGCCTTCTTGGGTGTACTTTCTTTATTATGCTTGGAGGACAAGTTCCGTTCTAAGCTGGTTGACTTGCAGAGACGTCCATCACCCTCCAACAAGGGCATAGTATCTTCCTCTTCGTCGCCATCTTCAAAGGCTCTCCTTCCCCGGGAAATATCGGTGCATGATTGGGAATACTGAGGACGTTTGAATCCTTGTTTGTTCTCAGGTATAAATGACGTATTCTCAAGGCTGGTTTCAGAGGACCAGGTAGAGGAAGAGGAAGAGGAAGAGGAAGAGGAAGAAGAGGAAGATGAAGATGGGGAAGATGAGGAAGAAGATGAAGAGGAAGAGGTGGAATCAGAAGAAGAGGGAGAAGAAGAAGATGAAGATGCCGACGAGGATGAGCTAGAGGAGGAGGTGGAGGAGTTTGAGGAGGTGACAGAAGCGTGGGTGTGGGTAGCCATTTCTGCAGTATGAAAATGCTTCTCCTTATGATGACGACGGTGGGGATTGTGAGGGTGTGAGTGATGAGGCTTCCCCTGGTGATGCTCTTGAGCATGGTGACCGTGGTGACGATGGTGAACACTGCTGCCTCCTGATGGTGAACAGCTACTAGTAAAAGGAAAAAAAATAAACAAAGCATCCTGTATAATGTATTTTGTTAGTTTTGCAAATGAGAAGGCATTTGGTAAACTGTGTGTGTCTGTATGTGTGTGTGTGTGTGTGTGTGTGTGTGTGTATTGGTTCAAGATTGTTATCAGAAAATATGGTGAATGACACACCCCTGTTTAAGTTAAAAGTGCTCTAAGTCCATCATATGAGTGACTGCTGTTTATTTTCAGTCCAAAGTTAATTTACCAGTACAAAACAGCCCTTTAATATTTAAATAATTGTATGAAAATGCAGTATCTTAATAACAAAATATCCCCCAATTTGTCAATTTTAAGCTGTCAAAAACCAGTATAAACCTACCCACAGCCTTCCCGATCCCCTGTCAAGTGTGAGCTGTGATGATGCTGTTGTTGGTGGTGGGGTTGTTGTTGTTGTTGTTGATGATGATGATGATGATGGTGATGAGGGTGGTGATGGTGCTGTCTGTGATGGTGTTGTTGTGATTGGTGGTGAGCCATGTTTTTGCCTTTATTGTCCTTCCAGGTGTGTCTTTCCACGGGCAGAGTGGTAAAGAACTTTTCCAAAAGCTTTTGTTTTCCCAGAGCCCTGTCGTCTGCAGACACTGTGCCACAGTCCAGGCTGCTGATACTCTGGAAGACAGAAGAGTTAAAAACAACAGACCTGTCTTTAGTGCTGACCGGTTTTGAGGACTGTAAGTTTCACTGTAGGGAAATTAGGAAATGCGTGATTTTAAGATTAACATCAACGGATTAACATTGAATATCCGTTGGGAAAAAAAGCAAGTACAGCGCACAGATCCTTAAAAAAACAAAACAAAACAAACAACAAGACTGTACCACCAATGATAATGGAAAATAACAAGCAAAACTGGGGGAGGAAAAAGAGTGTAAAATTTGATTCAGGCACAAGGTACACTTTTTCAAATGCTAAAGTATTGTGTCGTTTTAGGATCTGTTGTCAGTCAGTCGAGAGATTATTTCATTTTTAAGATCACTGGTAAATGTTACTCCATGTTACATGTCAAAGTTAAATGAGTAAAGAAAAAAAAAATTGTCACAAATAAACAAAAGAGGCTTAATTAATCTTACCTTCACCATGGAACAAAACGTTACTAGGTGACAGAGGATGAAGAAAAATAAAATCCTTTGAAAACAATACTGCTGTGAGACAGATGAGATGAGATCAGACGATGAATAGATTAGCTAGTTAATAAGGCAGTGATGAGCCAGTGTTAACGGCTGTGGGTAATTCATCTCTGGGTTGATGCAGAGAAATGACAAGCAGTTTGTTGTCCTCTCAACTTTTCTACCCCATGTTAGCCTCCCCTCTGTCAGATGGGACTGATTTTCCAACATGACCAAGTGCGTGGAAGAGGAAGATCAATACCTCCTGATTGATTACCCCAAAATGCCCTGGGCTGAACACAGAGCCATGGCAACAGTGCAAGAACCTGAGCAGCGTACAACATCTCATCAGACAGGAACCCGAAATGTGTTACTGCGTGTCCAGGAATAAATACCACATTTATAATGAGCTACAAGTGCATTATTCAACATACTTGTGATAATGCACTTGCGTTGATCATCTCTTCCTTTATTGTCACTGACTATCTCCTCTGTTCTGAGTCGGTTCTCAGAGTGTGTTTATTGTTGGCTGTGGCCTGGTGCAGGCGATAAAATCAGATGAGTGGTTTATTTCCTTTGCCAGAGGGCTTGGATTATGCGCTGCTAACGTGTCGCTGGCAGTATTGACCTATCCGCCCCTGTTATGTCAAAACTGTAGCTCTCTCACGATTCATTTTCGAGAGGGAATCGTTGAGAATCGAACTATAGCTCAATAATGTACAACCCTCTCTCTCTCTCACACACACACACACACACACACACATCTCTCACTGACACATAGCAACTCATTAATCCTGACTAAGAGGTATAACATGTTGGTGTCAGTTTTCCTCTGACATGTGAGCGCACAAATTAAAAAATAAACTGCAGCATGGAAATTTCTGCACGAGTGACCCTATGTTTGGGAGACCCATTCATGTGCACACACTGTATGCAGGCATGTTTTTTTGTTGTTTTTTTTTGGTCAGAGTCTGGAAGGCAAACACTTTGGAATCCCTGTGACCTCCCCTACCCTCTCAGCCAATCATTGATCAGCTGTTCAGTCCTGCACAGTCCTTCGCTAATCGATAACAGCAGCACACTGGTCCCACCCTCCAGCAAAGAGAACGGAAGGTTACAGTCTACCAGTTCTCGATCTAACTCGGTGTTCAAACGAATATGCCCTTCTTATGTAACCCTCAGTGCAGTGGAAGGCACTTGTAGTTTCAACATAAAGTGTGTTCTTTTAAAAAGTGAACAAAACTGCAGAGAGCGATTTGATAGATGTAGCTATTCAAAGCTTGGTAAAATGTTGTGAAGTGGAAAAAGAGACCAAACAGACTTCTTTTTTTTTTTTTTTTTCACTCAGAAATGTATTATTTACAGCGCAATTCAACAGAGACTTCACAGAGGGAGCAGTTTCATCAGGAAATCTGTCATGTATGAAGTTAAACGCAGGAATGCACATTTTACATTTTAACGACGTGACTATTATGTAAAATGAAGCCAGGGAAAAATGAAAAGTTTTCTTTTCCTTTCAGATGCATCTCAGTATCACAGGGTAACAAGAGAAAGTAATGTAAAACATATTATTTGTGTTGAAACATTATTTGGATCAAACAATTTGAAATTTTATTTTTTCTTTAGATGACAGGCCTAGTTTTAACCAGTCTTCAATATGACAATAAGAAGAATATGTTACTCATTCTCATAAAAGAACATGGGGGTGAGGTCAGGCTATTGATTGACAGGTCACATGTTTGACCACTTCCCTCAGTTTCAGCATGTGTCACCTACACCAGCTGGGATTTAGGCATACTGCTGATGATCAAAGGGAATTTAATGTCAGAGCAGATGTTGGAGAGGAAGATTGCCCCCTAGTGGCTACACTTGCAAAATGCCAACGACAGGTTTAGTTAGAGAAGAGAGAGAGAAGCAACATAGCTATCTTCTCTCTGTTTTTTTTTTTGTTTTTTTTGTGTGTAGCCTATAAATGTATGTACTTGTGTGGCTTTGAGATTAGTGTGTCTTAAAAGCTTTCCAAACAAATATATCTAGAAGATTCCAGACTGAATGTTCTCCAGTGGACATGAGCAGTGCACTGGTACGCTGCCTTTTACAACCCTGCGTATGACTGAATATGCTTAATTTCCTCCAATTAGAACATAACAAACTAACTGGTTTGGTAAGACCACAGTCAAACTACTTCTCGATCTACAATCCTTTATCAGCCACTACAACACTGGGACAATACACACAGGAGAGCCACAGATGGAGAAAAGCAGTTTCGTACTGTATGACCTTAGTGCAGTAATATCTGACTGGTATTAGCGTTACAGTCCAAATGAACAGACAAAAAGCAGAGACAGTTTTTATACAATTGGGAAGGAAAATCTTCGTTATCTCCCACTGGTGACCATGACAAAACATCTAACCTCAGCTTACGAAAACAAGAAGATATACATTTATATATATGTTAAAAAAAAGCAAAAACAGAACACTGTTGTATTATAAAGTGAAGAGAATGATTTTGACCAATAACATATCTTTTCTTTTGTGTCTGCCGCTGTGAAGCGATTGGTGTTGCGTCCACGAAATCTGATAATGTCAGACGACAACTGAATCAGGCTTTTCCCATGGATTTCCACACATCTCCAGCATTTAGTCAGAGAACGCCGAGATCAGCAGAGAAGAAACGTCGGACTTGAACAGTGTAAGGGTCAGTTTCCGGACTTTTAAATCTTGATAAGTTATCATATGATTGTCTTTCGGGGTCTGGGGAACAGTGTCACTCCACCACCAACTCAAAACTTTCTGCTTCTTGAAACTCTGCATTCATTTTTGCAGCCAGAACATCAAACTCTGACATCTGGAAGCAGGAAGAAAATAAATAATTAGTAAATGTATTACATTGACCAGAAAAGCAAGATTATCAGAGACAAGACACCAAAGCAATTAATAGCCACACTGGGAAACATGTGTTGTCTCTGGTGCAGCTATGTTACCGAGAAATCTGTTAAAATGGTACATCAACCACTGTATCCAGATCTCATACATGGATCATACAGAGATCAAGAAATAACTGGATTTAAAAGAAGAGAAGAACTTGACGTGTTAAATTACAGCGTGAATCCAGCAGGAGTTTCATTTATGTGAATGCAGTGTTTCTGTGACTGACCGACTGACTGCCTTCGCTCTTTCACTCACCTTTATCTGTTGCACCCTCTTCCTCCTCAGGTTTTTTTTGGACAGGGCGACTCCAGGGATGTTGGGATCGGGCTCAGCGCAGGCTGAATTCTCGTCGGCCGCGGAGGCGTTAAATGAACCCCCACAGAGAGAGGACGAGGCCTGGGGTGCCCCTCTGGAAAGGTTGGCTTTTCGGTTCACCTCGGGGGTCAGGAGTTTCTCGAAGCCAAACAGGGTCTCTCGATGGCTGGGAGACGGGGAGGACGAAGCCAGGTGTTTGGGACTCTCGAAGGAGGCGTCTCCCGCGCTGAGTCGGCTGTAGGAACGCCGGACCTTCTGGGACCACAGGGCATCCTGGGATTCGTCTTGGGACTGAGCCGGGGGTGACCTGGGGGGCAGGATGGGGGACAGGACTTTGGGGGGCTTGGAGAGCGGAGCTGGGGGTGGGGAGAAGGTTTTGGACCTCTTGGCGGTCACGTCAGATGGTCGCTCCACATTCTCTTTGTTTTCCTGTGATGGAACCTGACAGAGAAAAGAACATTCCAGTGAAAAAAAAAAACCCCTGAAAACTATCATAAAACTAAACTGACAAGAGAACTTACTTAATTCTTCAATTCCCGAGAATACATTAAGAACATGTGTACTACAGAATTGAACAGTTTACTACAGGGTAAAGAGACGTATTTCCAAACATTCCAAAACAACGTTTGGGTAATCTAATCTAATTTATCATTTAAAGTCTACGAGTAGGTTTCTTAGACAAAGATTAAGCCTTAAGATCTGGAGGCCTAACGCTTCGGCACGGGTAATATTACGTTGTTGGGCGATACGCTCCACTTTCCACTACACATTTTCCACTCACCTGGGTTTTCCTCGGTGCGATTTTTCTGACGGTGATTGTTGAACGTTTGGCAACCACTGGTACTGAGGTCTAAAGCACAAAATACATCTGATCAGTTTAAGAGCAAATAGCACAACTATATCTCGTCACTGATCATGTAAATGCTTACATAAGGATTTTTGGTCCTGTCTTTTTTACGCGAAGGACATAACGATATTTGGTCATGGCTATATGTGGTTTTACCCACCTGAATCAGACTGGGTTTGCTCGTTTGTTCATTTCCCGACAATCGGGCAGATCTCCTCCGCGAAGGAGTTGGTTCATCTGGTTCTGAAATTTAACGCATAGGTTAACAAAACAATCCCATCAGTAACGACAGCGCTGGTTACTCGACAATAATGTAAGACTGATGGTTAAACAGCCAAACTCGTTACAATTTTGTAGTACTTGATGTCGTCAGTATAGCACCCAATTACTAAAAAGAAACTTAGTAGTACTAAAGTCTACTTTTATTGCACGTTTGAGATGCCAGACATACTTTTGTTTTCGCCCCTCTTCTTGGCGGACTGTCCACTCGAATCTAACTTGGGTGTCCTGTTACTCATCCTCATCCAGATTTGAGCGAGGAAATTAAAATAACTGCAGAACACTCAAACAGTAGGCACTACGGGCTATATCAAAACTGAGATATGACAGGTTACAAATTAAACTTCGACTTCGTCGTGAGACTGTAGAAGCCACCATCCATTACTCGTTTCAAAATCGCCCGCCTTCTCGCACCGGAAATGGTTGCTGGCGAGACAGTTATAGAGCTAAAAACACCTAGAATGATATGCAGACTTGTATTTGTGTATATGGGGTTGGTTAATAAAGTACAAATTGGAAAAGAGTTGACCCTGGTAATAAAAATGATTCCCAAACTAATAAGGCAAAAGAGATTTCTTGTAAATTAATACATAAAGTTTACCCTGTCAAACACCTCGTGAAGTGACGGTGATGTTAAGGGTTCTTCTGCTGAAAGGCACACACAAATCGTGGAAAGATATCAGAACCTTCATAGTTACCAGTATTTTACAAGGTGTGTGTGTGTGTGTGTGTGTGTGTGTGTGTGTGTGTGCGCGCGCCTGCCTCTTTGTTGCACTTTTTTTTTTAATTGTCTTGTTGATTTATTGACAATCAACGGCTATGACACCATAAATTGATGTGTCTCGTTGGATTATTAAAATGTTAAAAGTAAAAGGGAACAACTTCTGATTAAAATGGACGAGAGACATTGCATCAGTATAATCAAAGTCATAAAAGAACAGAAGAATATACTTTGAGACACTTTATGCTTTGGATATATTCGAATACCTTCTCTGCCTTTTATTTACATGTTCTATTGTGTATTATTCGAATCAACATACTTTTCTTGGATATCTGTCACGCACGTTGAATACTACTGATCTATGGATTATAGATCTATACTTTTTGTTTTGTTTTTTTTTCATCCGAAGCGGTAGGTGGCGGTAATGAATATAGTCATTCTTCAATTATGAAAAGGTGACAACATAAACTCGCGACCACAGCGGAAGAGACGTGGCAAAAATATCCTCTCTGGTAAATGCTAACTACGTAGCCAGTGATAAACACAGGAAAACTCGCTTGGATGACAGATACTGGAAGAGCCGCAGGAACTGTCTAATCTCGGACCTTTCAGGTAATGTCTCACATATAAACTAGCTTTAAAAGTTTGACATTTTCATGTTAGATCAGAAACATCGGATCATATAATTATCAGTGGTTTTGTCAACTCTTTACTGGCTAACTCATGTAGCTAGTAAGTAAACTAACTAGATCCAGTAAGTCTGTCAGAGCACGACATCCTGAGATGAGTTATTGATCCAGTTTGCCTGATTTGCTACAGTATATATGCATTGTTTTAGCCTAGTTCTAACGTGATTCTTATTTCTCTCGACGTGTCGAGCCGATATTTGTACATGCTTGATGAAGAAGATTTGACAAAGCTCTGTAATATGACAGGCTAAAAACATGGGTGTGTTTGTGTTCAGTTTGTCAGGCCATGGGTCTGTGTAAGTGCCCCAAGAGGAAGGTGACCAACCTGTTCTGTTTCGAGCACCGAGTCAATGTGTGCGAACACTGCCTCGTCTCCAATCACAATAAGGTTTGTGAATTCCGTCTCTGGAATATTAAAGCAGTGTCATTTGGCGTGAAAAAGTTTTTGAAACTAATATGCGAGGGGGTTTCGGAAAAGAAGAAGAAATTCCAGTAACAATTTTAAAATTCTAAGACTGCTTAGGAATGCGCCGGTACAGAGTGACCGAGAGAAAGTTGTCGGTTCAGCTGTAGTGATGTTAATCTAGCTTTGACAGGGATGATAGCCTCTTAGCTACTAGAATCTCATGCTGTCTCCAACAAAGTTAATATTCTTACAGCTGTGAAAAGTCATTTTTTTTAGAATATTTTAAGGATGTTTCCCAGGATCAGAAGTGTTTTAGGAAGTAAAATGTTTTGGACGAGTTACAGGAATTCTTCCATCAATTCCACCATACTAATTTCTTCTACTATAATCCCGTCGTTAATAATATGATAGTTGGAAAACCAAATTCCTACTTTTATCAGGATAATGGATTACACATACTGGAATTTGTAAACACCACTGTACCTGTTTACATCAGTTTGATCTTTTTTTCTCTCTCTTCGGGTACAGTGCATTGTACAGTCTTATCTTCAGTGGCTGCAGGATAGTGATTACAACCCAAACTGCAGCCTGTGCAGTATCCCACTGAACTCCCAGGACACAGTGAGGCTGGTGTGTTATGGTGAGTGATGTCACATAGGGGCTGGTCACTGGACACGTCTGACACATCATCCACTGGATTAGCAGAGTTTTGTCAGCCTTAAGTGTTTTAATGTTAACACAAATATCATTGTGTTTTAATGCTTTGAGGTGTATATAGAGGAAACAGGATCTGTAGGAGGACAGGTAATTTGAAAAAGAAAGAGGAGGGGGAGAGAGAGAGAGAGAGAGAGATCCTGTCGTGATGGACTGATGTATTTGTGATGAAAATGAGTCATAGTTGAGTTGGTCCCATACTGAGCTTAATTTAAACTGTGAAATATACACTTGTTACTGTTGCAGGCAATCCAGAAAATACAGAGCTTCTGTTCTGTAACAGGTTAATTAAACCTAAGTGCCTAGACCTCAGCGCAAATGTTCCTGAGAGATATCTGTGAGGTATTGCATGTGCCAGTGAGATTATAATCTGAGTTTTGCACTTTTCAGATGTTTTCCATTGGTCATGTCTGAACGACCTGGCGTCCCGTTTGCCCCTGTACACCGCTCCGGCGGGATACCAGTGCCCAACGTGTCAGGGCCCCGTGTTTCCTCCGTCAAACCTGGCCAGTCCCGTGGCAGACATGCTGAGAGACCAGCTGTCCTCTGTCAACTGGGCCAGAGCAGGGCTGGGCCTCCCACTGGTGAGGACACTCGCAGTTACTCCAGTGACAGCAGTGAACATGTGGCTTACAGGCACAGGGTTGTGTTTGACTGCTCAATCAGAGCTGTTCTCTCAGACAAAGTTTATTACTAGTCCTACATGTCAAGTGCTCTGTCCTGAGATTCACCACTAAAATGTCATTGAGAGAGATGGAGATCCATGTTGGGAAGTATGACTGACTAAGGCTCAAAGACACTTTCACAGATAGTTAGAGGTGAAATTGTTCAGCTGTGCATTGCCTTTGAGGATCAGTCTTGAATGAAATGATGACTATGAATAGGATACAGGGCAAATCAATTGAATCTGTACATTACTTTAGGGAGCATGTTTCTTTTCAGATTTTGTCTATATCTGAGCCAGAAAAACTGACCAGCTGACTGAGAAAGATTAGGCTTTTTTTTTCCTGTCAGTTGATTGCCATCAAATGTACATTTTCGTAATAACTGTTTGATCAAATGCCAAATGATTTCATAAATTATTTCTGGGACTGAATCAATCTCCTTCCTCGCCGTCTACAGATCGAAGACCCAGCCGAGCCAGAGGAGAGCATGACACAGGATGTCACAGATTACAGCGACTGGTCCGCGTTTGACAGTACGTACATCTGTCCCCTTCTCTGCAATGCCCTTCCTTCGTCTCAAAGATTTCACGTTGTCGTAACACATGGAAACGAGTCAGCGTCAACAGATGTTTGTATAGACCGTCCGCATTGTTCCAAAGCACCCTTACAGAATCCTGAGCCTAAAATCCAACGGTCGGTATGTTGGCAGTGAGGGCGGGAAGAAAAAAAGTCTCTTGGGTTCTTAAGAAAGCTTTAGAGATTGCAAGACTCAGATGGGGGCGCCCACACTCCACTGATAAGTGTGATGAATTTAACAGTTTAAAATCATGAATTCCATCTTCTAGAGGAAATATATGTACTGGTCTGTGGAGAGGATTTGATTTACATATCAGGATATTAATTCTTTAATAAGGCTGATCTGAGGTCAGTTCACCGGGGAGAGGAAAGCTGCACATTGTTTCGCTGAGTTCCACTCACCTTCATATAAAAAAAGCAGAGCACTTAACAGTTTGGTCATAAGACCGGCTTTAGTGCTGCCCTCAGCAGTCATCGGGTGTTTTTATTGGCTGACATTAGCAGAATATCCTCACGTTATTGGCTCTCAGTCTTACTCCACCCCCCCCCCAATGTCTGTGTTCAACAGCCCAGGCTGCAGAGTCATCTGTATCTGCCCCCTCCCTCTCCTACACCCCTGAGCCCAGTCTGGTCACATCCCCTCTTCATCAGGAGGCCCGACCACTGGTCCACAACAACGGAGGACTGGCCGCCCATGACCACTCCGTCATCGACATGATTACAGCTACCACATCCGACACCATCACCATCAACACAGGTAACAGTTACACACATCACATCTGACACCATCACCATCAACACAGGTAACAGTTACACACATCACATCTGACACCATCACCATCAACACAGGTAACAGTTACACACATCACATCCGACACCATCACCATCAACACAGGTAACAGTTACACACATCACATCTGACACCATCAACACAGGTAACAGTTACACACATCACATCTGACAACATCACCATCAACACAGGTAACAGTTACACACATCACATCCGACACCATCACCATCAACACAGGTAACAGTTACACACATCACATCTGACACCATCACCATCAACACAGGTAACAGTTACACACATCACATCTGACAACATCACCATCAACACAGGTAACAGTTACACACGTCACATCCAACACCATCACCATCAACACAGGTAACAGTTACACACATCACATCCGACACCATCACCATCAACACAGGTAACAGTTACACACATCACATCTGACACCATCACCATCAACACAGGTAACAGTTACACACATCACCTCCAATACCATCACCATCAACACAGGTAACAGTTACACACATCACATCTGACACCATCACCATCAACACAGGTAACAGTTACACACATCACATCCAATACCAACAACACAGGTAACAGTTACATACATCACATCCGACACCATCACCATCAACACAGGTAACAGTTACACACATCACATCCAATACCATCAACACAGGTAACAGTTACACACATCACATCCAATACCATCAACACAGGTAACAGTTACACACATCACATCCGACACCATCACCATCAACACAGGTAACAGTTACACACATCACCTCCAATACCATCACCATCAACACAGGTAACAGTTACACACATCACATCCGACACCATCACCATCAACACAGGTAACAGTTACACACATCACCTCCAATACCATCACCATCAACACAGGTAACAGTTATACACATCACCTCCAATACCATCACCATCAACACAGGTAACAGTTACACACATCACATCTGACACCATCACCATCAACACAGGTAACAGTTATACACATCACATCCAATACCATCACCATCAACACAGGTAACAGTTACACACATCACATCTGACACCATCACCATCAACACAGGTAACAGTTACACACATCACCTCCAATACCATCACCATCAACACAGGTAACAGTTACACACATCACATCTGACACCATCAACACAGGTAACAGTTACACACATCACATCCAATCCCATCACCATCAACACAGGTAACAGTTACACACATCACATCTGACACCATCACCATCAACAGAGGTAACAGTTACACACATCACATCCGACACCATCACCATCAACACAGGTAACAGTTACACACATCACATCTGACACCATCACCATCAACACAGGTAACAGTTATACACATCACCTCCAATACCATCACCATCAACACAGGTAACAGTTACACACATCACATCTGACACCATCACCATCAACACAGGTAACAGTTATACACATCACCTCCAATACCATCACCATCAACACAGGTAACAGTTACACACATCACATCCGACACCATCACCATCAACACAGGTAACAGTTACACACATCACATCTGACACCATCAACACAGGTAACAGTTACACACATCACATCCAATCCCATCACCATCAACACAGGTAACAGTTACACACATCACATCTGACACCATCACCATCAACAGAGGTAACAGTTACACACATCACATCCGACACCATCACCATCAACACAGGTAACAGTTACACACATCACATCTGACACCATCACCATCAACACAGGTAACAGTTATACACATCACCTCCAATACCATCACCATCAACACAGGTAACAGTTACACACATCACATCTGACACCATCACCATCAACACAGGTAACAGTTATACACATCACCTCCAATACCATCACCATCAACACAGGTAACAGTTACACACATCACATCCGACACCATCACCATCAACACAGGTAACAGTTATACACATCACCTCCAATACCATCACCATCAACACAGGTAACAGTTACACACATCACATCTGACACCATCACCATCAACACAGGTAACAGTTACACACATCACATCCAATCCCATCACCATCAACACAGGTAACAGTTACACACATCACATCCAATCCCATCACCATCAACACAGGTAACAGTTACACACATCACATCTGGCACCATCACCATCAACACAGGTAACAGTTACACACATCACATCCGACACCATCACCATCAACACAGGTAACAGTTACACACATCACATCTGACACCATCACCATCAACACAGGTAACAGTTATACACATCACCTCCAATACCATCACCATCAACACAGGTAACAGTTACACACATCACATCTGACACCATCACCATCAACACAGGTAACAGTTATACACATCACCTCCAATACCATCACCATCAACACAGGTAACAGTTACACACATCACATCTGACACCATCACCATCAACACAGGTAACAGTTACACACATCACATCTGACACCATCAACACAGGTAACAGTTACACACATCACATCCGACACCATCACCATCAACACAGGTAACAGTTACACACATCACATCCAATCCCATCACCATCAACACAGGTAACAGTTACACACATCACATCCAATCCCATCACCATCAACACAGGTAACAGTTACACACATCACATCTGACACCATCACCATCAACACAGGTAACAGTTACACACATCACATCCGACACCATCACCATCAACACAGGTAACAGTTATACACATCACCTCCAATACCATCACCATCAACACAGGTAACAGTTACACACATCACATCTGACACCATCACCATCAACACAGGTAACAGTTATACACATCACCTCCAATACCATCACCATCAACACAGGTAACAGTTACACACATCACATCTGACACCATCACCATCAACACAGGTAACAGTTATACACATCACCTCCAATACCATCACCATCAACACAGGTAACAGTTACACACATCACATCTGACACCATCACCATCAACACAGGTAACAGTTACACACATCACATCTGACACCATCACCATCAACACAGGTAACAGTTACACACATCACATCTGACACCATCAACACAGGTAACAGTTACACACATCACATCCAATCCCATCACCATCAACACAGGTAACAGTTACACACATCACATCCAATCCCATCACCATCAACACAGGTAACAGTTACACACATCACATCTGACACCATCACCATCAACACAGGTAACAGTTGCACACATCACATCTGACACCATCACCATCAACACAGGTAACAGTTACACACATCACCTCCAATACCATCACCATCAACACAGGTAACAGTTACACACATCACATCCAATACCATCAACACAGGTAACAGTTACCCTCACTATTAATGCTTTTCTGTCCCTACATTGTCCTATCTAATACAGTCTTACATAAGTCGTGTAACAAAGTTTACTCGTTCACTGTTCATGATTCATTACCACTCCATTGTGTTGATTTTTTTCAGCTGTTTCTGTGAATGTTCTTACATTTTTATCATATTAAAGTATTGGTGCTTTACTCCCAATTTGTCCATTTTTTTTTTTTTTTTTTTTTTTACACGCTGTTGTGTGCTAGTCTGATATTTTCCAATAAATATTGCCACAGTGTCCACCCACTGGGGTGCTAAATGAAGACTTGTTAATGTTTTTTATAAATGCTTGTTATATAGGTATATTAATTATTAATCATAAATTATACTAATTATTAATTATTCTTTATGTTTTCTCACAGCCTCATCCCCCAGAAAGGTGTATGACACGCGGGATTCAGGTCACGCCTCTGTGACACAGATCGACTTTGACGATGACAAGTATCGCCGACGGCCCACGCTCAGCTGGTTTGCACAGATCCTAAAGTGAGTTTACTGTCCAGAATCAGCCTCCCTGTTACTGTGATCTGTTACACAGATCCTAAAGTGAGTTTACTGTCCAGAATCAGCCTCCCTGTTACTGTGATCTGTTACACAGATCCTAAAGTGAGTTTACTGTCCAGAATCAGCCTCCCTGTTACTGTGATCTGTTACACAGATCCTAAAGTGAGTTTACTGTCCAGAGTCAGCCTCTCTGTTACTGTGATCTGTTACACAGATCCTAAAGTGAGTTCACTGTCCAGAATCAGCCTCTCTGTTACTGTGATCTGTTACACAGATCCTAAAGTGAGTTTACTGTCCAGAATCAGCCTCCCTGTTACTGTGATCTGTTACACAGATCCTAAAGTGAATTCACTGTCCGGATTTGACCTTGATTTTGCTCTTTGATTTTGTCATTCATAGTAGAGTAATACCTAAAGAATGAAAGAATTCCTCTTTAAAGTTGCGGATAAAAGATGTGTTGTATTTCTCCACTCAGGAACCGCACGGGCAATAAGAAACGGGCGCTGACTCTGAAACAGAGGGTGCTGATGCTGCTCCTGCTGGGCGTGGTTGGCTTCTTCACCCTCATCATCATCATGGCCAAACTGGGCCGGGCCTCGGCCGAGTCCGACCCGAACCTGGACCCCATGCTGAACCCAAACATCCGCGTGGGGAACATGTGAGCCGGGCTGTCTCCTGCTCCGCTCTGGTGGCAGAGGAGAACGGTTCTGGACTCTGAACTGGGATGGGTTATCTGGGTAGAACAGGACCAGATGGAAGGATTGGGGGGTTTGGCTTGATTTTGTCCTTTAGCTGGAGAAGAAAAGAGAGGCCCTCTTCACTAAACAGGCCTCAGACTCTCTGAGTTTACTGCTGCGGGGGCACTAAGCAGGGCCCTTTTCTCCCGACAGCTAAACGACAAAACTGGTTCTCTCAGAGTCCTTTGATCACATGCTCTGTATGAGTGTGTGTGTGTATATGAGTGTGTGTGTATGTGTGTGTGTGCGCGTGTGTATTCATGTCCTTTACACGCGTATGCATTTCTCTAACACACAGGTTCAGTCCTGATACACTCATAGACATTCATAGGTGCTGGGAAGGGAGTGGGTTTTCCAGAGTGATTTTGTTTTTTCTTTTGCAGTACAGTGGTTTGGTATTCCTGACAACAGCTGCTGTTTTATATGTCCTAGTGATCTGTTACTGTGTCTCTTCACCTGCTGGCAAACATTAATCTCCTTCTTCCATCTCTGAAAATACAGAAAATATCAAGTTCTTGCGTGAGTGTAAATGTGTGCGCATGCACGCACGCACACACGCGCACACACACACACACACAGCTGCATAGGCTGATGAAGTTTTCTCCAGGACACAGTGGGATCCCTGACTGACTGATTTATTCACAGTATGATTATCACATAATTGATAATCAGTACATTAACGTAACGTCTCTGTATACACAACTCCACATTCCCTGACGTGGGAGAGCATCGCTGGCCATGCTGCACAGAGGTGGAGTCTGCTTTTGAATTGTCATAGAAATGACCATGTCCAGCCCTCTGTGCAGTGTCACAGAGTACAGACTGTCTATATCAGCATATTGTCCGTGATTCATATGGTTTTGGATGTGATTTGTGTTGGGTTTGTTTGTTTTTGTTTTTGTTTTTTTCACTTGACTGCTTTAAAGGTTATTCATATTTATCAAACTGAATTCCCTTAATTCAGATCATTTCCAGGTGTGTCAACACTACTCTCTCCAGCACCCCCCCCCCCCTTTAACTTTTGATACTGTACATTAGGCATTTCTGTCATGGGGAACTGAGCATCTAACTTTATTCAGACTGGTTTCTGACCAGTCCTAGAAAACCCCACTGCTTTCGGGGAGTGATCATCTGAGGCTTTTCACATCTAAAACATTTGGAGGCAGTGAACGGACAGCTCTTACACAGCGTGGTATATTATAATGGAAACTGGATTTGTCCTCAACATGGGCATGTGTATTTGTACAGAACTCTGGCTTTTAATGTAGCTGTAATTCCAGGTCATGAGATTTTGGTCTATTCACAAACGACGTCTCTATTAAATTATGAACTTTATAAAAGATTGTGCTGTTTTCATGACGACATCAGTACAATGAAATACGTGACGCACCTCCTGACATTTCAGGCCACGTCAAATTCGCTTTCGTTCGTTAGCCAAACGAAGTCATGTCCTATTTACTGCAAAAAAAAATTGGCAAACAGACATGTTTTTATGAAATTCTAGAATATCACCCCGTTTGGCAATGTTTTTATTAAATGATAGCTTGTTACGGACTGCTGGTCATGACTTCCTGACAGGAATCATCACACACTCAAACAAAAATCGAGCCAGGAATACAGCCAGGTTGAAACCTGGGGAAAAAGACGTGACAGGGTAAATGAGTGAGGGGCCATTACAGCTTATTCATCTCTGGAAAGAAACGATACACAAAAAACAACAGGGAGCCGCATCCGTAATCACTCTTTGAGCTGTAATCACCTCCATGAATCAAACATGCCATTACTCTCTGAACTACGTCATGATTAAAACAAAAAAACAGAAAAAAAAAACAAACAACAAGCAAAGAAAAAGAGGCAGATACTCACAGATCGACGCCTTTGCAACGATGGTCAGTCTTCTCTTTTCTTCTCTTAATGCATAAACTGTCCCCAGTAACGCACAGTAAAAACTAAACACCTGGAACATCTGTGGGTCAAAAAAGAACAGGATGAGAGATTAGAGTGTCGACCTTTGACTTTTGGGTGTCTCAGAGGCTTCTGATTCTGAGGCTAAGGGGTGCGGTGACTGTCTGGGCTAATTCAGACTCTCTGGTACAGACGTGACACGGGGCATTCTAAAGAACAAATAAAAATGCCCAGTGACACACACAGTGGCCTTTAAAGAGCCAATCACCACAACTTAATTATGAGGCCCCTCCCTCTTTCAAGCCACGATGGGTCACATGATCCCCACAGGCTCTGGACCTTTGTGACTCAGTAGAGGGCTGTCCTCTGACCCTCCATAAGGTCAGAGAGTGAGCCCCTGGTGCACCCACAGACAGGGGGAGCATGTGCTGAAAGGATGGTTCTTGTCTTTTGGAATACACCCGTAATGTCTCTTTAGATTATCACTTTGGATTTTATATCGTTACCAAACGATAACCAAATGATGTTTTTTTTTGTGGACTGTTGCATGCACCCATTTACAGAGCCATGCACCTGTCAGTCCGGTTCTAATCCCAACTTCCCTCTGAAAACCCCAAGGTTCCCCTCCGCGTTGAATGCAGTCTGTGCATAACAAACATGAAGAACATTGTGATACCAGTATGACTTCGGTGTGGTCCTGGTTGTGTAAGGTGGACAGTGGGGCCAGACGGTGGTAGACCAGGTCAGTGAAGAGAAGTGTGAGCAGAGAGAAGCATACGACCAGGGAGAGCACTGTGTACAGGACGGCCTTGGACACGGAGACCGACAGCAACCGCTCAGATACAGCTGACCTGTCCATCAGTACCATAACACCAACACCATCAATCATTGTGTAATCCATACCATAATATCAACACCTTTGATCACTGTGTAATCAATACCATAACACCAACACCATCAGTCACTGTGTAATCAATACCATAACATCAACACCATCACTCACTGTGTGATCAACTCCATAATTCCAACACCATCAGTCACTGTGTGATCAGTACCATAACATCAACACCATCAGTCACTGAATAATCAATACAGTTTCCACTCGGAATCAATGCTTGAGCATATGTTTAGATGATTTTTTAAAAATCATTCTGAAAGAATATCAAACATCCTTATCTATGCACATGGTTTGATTTAGTGCCATAAAAACTACAAAAGACATGAAGAATTAATAGAAACATCACTCAAGTTACTTACCAGATGAGTGGAACTGTCACCATGTAAATGACTTTAAGAGTTCAGAATATTTACTCTGTACCAGACCAACAATCAAACTCCTTTTTTTATACATAAAATACAGTGTGAAACATGGGGTCTCTTGTGTAAGCTGAGTTTATCATTTCTGTAAATGATGATGATTAAGATGCATATAACAGTTCAGATATGATACACGTGTGAGGCTGAATGATACAGAGCAGAATACTCACAGAGCAGAGGAACACCTGGGGTCAAATGTTCTCTCATCTGATGTGACACCTCTGTTACACTCCATGAGTTACAGCAGCACCGTGCTGTTACAGCACTACACCCTGTAATGTTGTTCTGAAAACGCTTAGGATTCAGTATGTTTCATTACCGCTGTCAAAGTGGTTTAAACTAGAGTTTCACTGAGCACCTATCATAAGAAATCCTATCTTAACAGCTTCTATCGTCTTTCAGAAAATGACACCTTGTTGTTTCAAAATTTCACGCACAAATTTAAGCATGCAAGCAAAATCAAAAATTGTTACTAAAATGGACACTTCCAAATGGCCCGGTTCATGCCAAAGACTGTCATCAGAATGTCATAATAGAGATTACACACTCCTGTCAGGATGACGTCATAAACGCTTAACACTGCCCTCGAAATGACACCGAGTCTTTCACTCTGCTGGACCGGTTGCTGCTACAGCAACTATGAAAATGGACATATAATATACTGCCACTGTGAAGACAGCAAGAGATATATCACTGAGCTAATTGTCAAATTCACCAGTAGAAAACACCGGGATACAAAAACATCAAAATCATAGATAAAATCTCGCAACAATGGAAGGAGTCATAGGATTTAGCAAGAAATAACAAATTACCTTGCTGTTAAAAAAAAAAAAAGGAAAAAAAAGTCGGGTGGGGTGAGGGCGCAAAACCAAACTTACATGAACAGTTTTGGATTAAACATCATATTTAGACCCATCTGTGCTTAAGCCTCAAACACGTATTTACGCATTGACTGATGAACGGTCGGTTTTATGGTACCATTATTGTACCGTAATGCGTCTGGGTATTTCTCGCAGTAGTCCCGGTTTGTAACTAGGAGAAAAATGACCAAACTTTGATTTCCGTCTGGGTTTTGCATTATCTGTAGGGTGCTGTCCTTACGGGAGCCCAAATGATGCTTAACAAGTCGTACTTGTGTGAAAGCAGTGATAACTGATTTACTGTGTTGCTAAAAATTGCTGCAGTTTCGTTTGGTGCGGTTTGTTGGCGCAGTCGCGATGAAAATGTTTCGGTGCTTTAATATGCTATAATGTAAGATTATGTTGTAAATCTTGTGTAAATTCAAACTGGCTCTGTTACAATTTAAACACAGTTTATACTGGGCGAGGTGTACCGTCTGCTTCATGAAAAGTGTTCATGCATACAAAAGCAACAGTTAAAATGATAAAAACAAATATGACTTATCTTCATCTCGGCCCGCAAGCACAGGTCAAGATGACACACTTTGCCGCTGCAGAAGCAGGTGGGCGTTAGAACGTTAGTACCCAGTGTTTTTTAAAGAGACAGACGTCCACACTGTTAGTGACAGTACAAATTTGATGCGGTATTGTTTGGCCTGGATGAGAAATTCCATTGCCTGCGGTGCATCAATGCGCCCAACTCCACTGTTCTTTTCCCTGACATGCTAGTATATGATTACTGATATTTATTGATGGTGGCTCATCGTTACGTCATAGCTAAAATGTGCTATAGTTACTCACTGCTGAATCACAGCAGTTTGCTCGCAGAAGAGCAGGCAATATCTGTGTAAAGCCAGTCCAATCGAATCACGGCAGTAGACCTAGCTACAGGGCGCGTTGTGGACAAACAAACAAAAAAATAAAGAAAGAAATTTAACACAGGTTTAATTAATATGTGATAGAAATGAAACAGATTAATTTTTCGCTGTCAAGACTCTACACTTGTTTAATCCGTTTTAAATTTAAAAAAAAATTGCAATGGGTTTTAAATTGAGAAAGATGGTTAATATAATGTTTCCAAGTTTGCACTGAAGTTAACATAACTTCAGCAAGTTTAGCAAGTCAGGACAACACCACCTACCACAGATCAAGCCAGGCAGAAGGATATTCTGCCTAAAGGGTCATTTGGATTCAAACAGCAACAGCAACAGAAACACTGACAAGCCAAAATAGAGTAACACAAAACTGCCGGATCAGATCATGAAAGCCCATGCAAGACTGTACCACCCACATAAAATGACTGAGTCACTGAATAGGAAAATTGAATCTGCAGGAGACGGCAAAAAAATAAGCTCTTTGCAGAGAACAAGAAGAGATTCTTCTCCTAGGATGCACTTTTCTTTTTCTTCTTCTTGTCTTGTTCACTGGAGCAGTTTGTTGTGGTAGACAGAATCCTCATTCCTAAAGACATTGTCCGAATGCCTAGTTTCACAGTATAACGGATCTAAAAGACAGAACAGGCCTGAGTTTAGCAGACATCCCTGGTAAAGTTAATCACATGATTAGAATAACACTATTACTGTTACTATTTTCACACAAATAAAAGTTCATGGTTGTGTGATGTGAGAAGCATATAGTGTTATATTATAGCTGTCTGGTGATTGGACAGTTCCATTCTATTTATTATATAACACATTACAGTCTTGAGAGCGGAGATGATCTACACAGACTCATTTCCTATTAGACACATAATCATGAGAAATATATGCACCAGTCGAAAACAAATGATCACTCTGACAACCACAATAAACTAAAAAGATGACTTTGAGACGGTTTTAGGCGAAAACAACAAACGAAAAAAGAAACGGTGCTAGGAAGTCTGAATCGCATGAACACGCACAGACACACAGGCCTACCTGTCGTGACACGGCCTGTCCGTACCGTAACTCTGTAACAAAGTGCTCACAGTTTCCACTCAGGATGCAGTAAGGCATCTCCAGGCCCTGGAGACTCAGTGCGTCCCTGACAATGAGACACACGCTCCTGGGTTTGTGTTCGCTATCCAGTCGATTGTTGACGTGAAATCTGTCTCTTCCCGCCACGTCGCCCAAATCCTCTCTCATCACTACGGCCTTATCATACATCACAGACGTCAGACAGGTGAGTCTTGACCCCGCGACTTCGCCTGACACCGGAAGGGGAAACAGATGGAAGAAAGCAGGGAATGTGAAGGTTTGGGGGGGCGAGATGGAGATATAGTAATGGAGTGTTTTAGGAAAACAAGGACAGTGACAGAGGTTTGTATATAAGTATTTTTTGTAATAAAAGATCAAAAGAAATAAATCAAGGGAGTTTATAGAAAGAGAAGTAAAGAGAATGAGAACTCACAAGGAGGAGCCAGGTGAATGATGCTCCCCTGCCCTATGTATAAAGCCCAGTGTTGGTAAGTCCCTCGAAAAATCTCAATCAGGTCCCCTGGCTGGGGTTTCCCATACTGACACACAGAAAGAGTCACGTGACTGCATGTAACTCAATCAGACCACGGCAAATTCATCAATTCATTAACCAATGACCATGTTCTTTGACATATACAATATGAATACTCAGTGGTCACATGACTCAAAGGACACACATCTAATAACATTGAATTACAACCACATATAAAAACTTGGTTGATTATTGGTTCTGGTTAGTTTAAAACGTATGCAAAAAGGATCTGTGATGTTCAGTTGGCTGTTTAAAGAGCAAACACCAGGATGAGTGCCAATCAGTGGACCAACAAGTGACACAATAATGCTCCTCTAAGTGTGAGCTGTAGCCTGTAGCCTGTAGCCTGGTTTAGTTTACAGAGGGGATCATTCAATTCATCATATGAACTTAATTTCATTAAATAGTGTGTGAGCCACTGTGGCATCTCTGCATACAGCACACGTAAAACGTCCATCTCAAGACACATTTTAATCTGAACCCCTGCATACTCACTGTGGCTGGGGCCACAAACCGTTTCCTCCACCTGGGTAACGTAGTCTTTGCAGGGAGTTTGATCTTCACATCGGGTATCTCCCAGCTCTTCCTCTGATTCATCTCACACATCGCCACACAGTCAAACCTGGCCCAAGTCCCATTAAACCCTTAATAACATCACTGTGTACAACACAGAACAAGAGTCAATCTTCTGTAGTCACTTGTAAAACACTCCTCCATTGGCTACAAAAAAAAGACAGCAATAGCACAGTGACTGACCAACCGCTTGTCTGGGAAAACCTGTAACTGGTTCACACACACACACATATCCTCCTGCACACTTGTTACATGAACTGAGCTGATTGGTTTCCTCCAGGTTAGCTTTAAAATAGCTCCAACTGCCTCTTACAGCCACTGAGAGTGCCTGGCAGACTAAGGAGATAAAGCTCAGCCCCACTTAGTGTGATGTGCGGCACTGTGTAGGCCCCAACCTCACATCACCCAATTTATCACTATGACAGTTAATGGCTCTTTGATGCATTCCACTCCAATTCCTCCATCTTTTGATATCTTCAGTTCATTATTCGCCTGCAGTTAATTCCAGTCCTACACGTCTTAGGCAGGTGAAAGCACTACTGTGAAAACACACCTCCAGCAAAGTAAGTCTGGACTTGTCAATCATTCTCAGCAGCTTTAAGAGCACTGTGGTTTCAGCCGGGGCTGAAATGTAAGGTTAGGAGTTCCAGCGTTGCCTTATTTTAGTCACATACTGTGCAACACAGAACACACGAAGCTCATTTTTAAAGATCTTTATTTCATACTTCACATACACACATTGAGTTATAGCATTAAAAATATACACAGGAGCTGCAATGTCATTGCACAAAAATACTTTAGCCAAAATTCATTCTGCAGATTTCAGCATTACCTCCAGCAATCCAGGAACCTGCAGAGAATAAAGGGGAGAAGTCATAAATTAATCACCACGTTTCCGAATCCGTTAGTTATCTTTAAGAGTAGCTAAATCGTTAAATTTAGATTTTAAAATTGACGAGCGTAACTAGTTATAACGACTCCGAGAACGATTAAATATAACTTTGTAATAGAAAAGCGCCTATTGTACTGTGTCAATATGGTCGATAGCACCGGAGACCGAGAAGCTTCCAGCGCCCGCTCCAGCATGACTTGCTGCTGTTCCTCCTTTCAATTGCACACCCGAGTATGGAGTAAAACACAGCGTGTGCCAGTATGAGGAGGGTCTGCTGGTAACGCTCTCCAGGGGCACATGGCCAACTAAGCAAGTTAGACTGAGGCAGATACGCCATGTATAAGAATAGACGAAGAAAAACTTACCTCTTTCGGAGAGTCTTCGATGCTACCAACGCGCCACCTGGTGGAAATAGCAAACAACGTTTATTCATACTTGCAAACTATATAAACTGAAACCAATATGTTACCCGAGAAACTAAAGCGGATCTAGCAACACAGTTGTTATGCTATACGAGGACTTTCGATAAACTGGTCGCAGTCGGTGTACCAGTGATTGAGGATAGGACCAGCCGACAGAAACATGCTGGCACCGAAGACATAGCACTGGACGATTTTATTCCTCCAGACATACACACACGAGTACGGGAACACCACGCGCATGCCAAGAAAGGAGGGTAGATATCAAACAGTCACTGAAAGTTAATGTTGGCCAGCAATCTTGCTTCCACGTAGGTGGAAAGCGTTAAAAAAGATGGCGTTCCTGAGAAGCCATGCTTTCAGTACGAAAAGTAAAATCAAACTAATACTGATGGATCTCTGACGTACTTGAAAGTTTTTATGGGAAAAACGTAAACAGTATATCTTTGGACTTGACAAAATACAAGCAGCAAATGATTGTTACCTTAGCTTGTAGAACTTCTCTCACTAACCCACATGTTCAGCAAACGCATCCAGAAGAAGAACGGAAAAGGGACCTCACAACTATTTATAACAGCTCTGTCGTCATTACTTCCGAAGCGCCAACAGCCAATCACAATGAGACTCATGGCAGCTACCGGAACTAGAGTTTCTCAAACCTAGATGTAATTTATGATAGACTAGACGTTAACAACTTCCATTATAATTTCTCATTTCTTGATCCTATGTTATATGTAAATTGGAAGGTTAAGTATTTAAATCACCGCCTGGCTAAAACCTGTCAGCTAACGCATGCCACCAACATTCTGCCAAAAGTGTTAATGTAAGAGTTCAGACTAAATCCACCATCTAAAAGCATCATGCTCAGAGCAAAGAAATGTTCGTATTAATCAAAAGGTGATAAATGCGAAAGTTTTTGTGTTCATTCCGATAGAGTCCGAATCACTTCATCAACAAACAACGGGTGTGCCCCGGCATAACCTTTAGTGTATGATCTGTCTCTATTGTTTTTATTTCTACGCTCTGTGGAAGATTCCGTGCACATGACCAGCGTGTGTAAGGAAGGGCATAGGTTAGAGCTTGGAGAGATGGCGGTTACTAGTGACAGGTAATGTTGAAGTCTACAAACGAATTGTATTACTAGTTATAAGAATGTGTCGCCCGATAAGAAAGGATAAGCATGACTGTTCTCTGTTGTGACTGTCGTATGTCTTGCAGTTTTCCCTCCGAAAATTAAGAGATGTCAGTGTAAGATTGCTAAGAACAGGGACAATCAGGTTGCGATGTGGAGACTGACAGGGTATGAAGGTGGCTCGCATAACTGCTCAGATTTGAGATATGCCGTCACATCTGTATTGTTTGCAAGTCAGGCTGCCTAAGGATAATCAAAACTTGTAGAATTTGCTCCGATGTAATTTTTTAATGAGGACTCAACGTCTGCCTTCTTAAGAATACTTGCTTTATGGGGACATTGCATAAAAAACTTATCTCTAACAATATGATTGTCGAAATCGCTGTATTTAAACAGCGTGCGTTAAAAGTCAGTTCTCACTTTATGTAAATGTGCCTGAGATCATGTCTGTATCGCCACAATAGAAATATTAATGGATAACTTATCTAATCTTACTACAGCCAAGTTACCTCCCATTCTGTGTCCGGTGCGTATAAGGACACGGCAGCTTTGATTTATTACAGGTTCTGCTCCTGGCGAATGTGGGTGAGGGTACACTGATGTTAAACGGTGATGCGAGAGCAGTTAATGATTACACTAACGTATAAATCAGCCGGAGAGTATAAAAGCATGAGTATGATAGCAGATCTGTTCATTCATCTCCGTCTTGTGGTCGTCCTGTAAGCCTTTTTTTAACGTCTCTCACGGTTTCCCGCAGAATGAGACTGGTGTACACGGCACTGGTGAGTCTGCTCGTCGGCGTCGCTCACGCCGTGGACCGCAGCAACTTTAAAACATGCGAGCAGAGCGCTTTCTGCAAGTAAGTCACAGATGTTGTGATGCATCTGCAACGAAAAATAAGTAAATATGTCGCGCTGTGTTTGTGTGTGTAACAGAACGTTTTTGCATATTTCCAAGAGCTGACAGAGTATTAGGATGGCTTTAACCTTTTTTTTGCACAGTGTAATTTTTTTTGTTTGTTTAACGGTATTTTCCCTCTCTCTCTCTCTCTCTCTCTCTCTCTGTTTCTCTCTCTCTCTCTCTCTCTGTTTCTCTCTCTCTCTCTGTTTCTCTCTCTTCCCTGTGTATGTGTGTACAGGCGTCAGAGAGAGCTAATTCCTGGCCAGTCTCCATACAGGGCTCTTCTGGAGACTCTGGAGCTCAGTGGCACTCGCCTCACTCTGCAGCTTATCAATGACAATAACAAGGTCAACACATGTCACCTGATCTGACCTCACCTCACCTCTACATACAGTCACTCTCACACCACGTAACAGCTATTCACATCACACACACACACACTCACCTACACCTACAAACACACACTCTCACACACACACACAACCTCACTCACCAACCCTCATACACTGTCCTCACAAACACATTTTTCCAGTGGAAGTCTCTCTGTGAAAACAGGTCTTTCTGTTCTGATGTAATTCAAGTGCGAATTAAGGTTTTTTTTTGATAGGTCAGATAAATTGCACATTTTTTAACTAAGCAGATATTTAAAAATCTAGATAGTTATTTAAAAAAAATCGATCAATTCAGTGTACCCATATCGTCAGACATATTTACGACAGAAACCAGTTAACATCTGTTATTTTCTCTCTGTGTCTCTCTGTGTCTGTGTGTGTGTTTGTGTGTGTCTATGTGTGTGTCTGTGTGTGTTTGTGTGTGTGTGTCTGTGTGTGTGTGTGTGTGTGTGTGTGTGTGTGTGTGTGTGTGTGTGTGTCTGTTTGTGCGTGCAGGTGCGTTTGCTCCTGGAGTTGTACAGACTGCAGGGGAACATGACACGTGTGAAGATAAATGAACTCAAACCGTTAAAACCGAGGTTTGAGGTCCCTGACGTTCTCATTACGGACCCCCCCACAGAGCCGTGAGTCTGCCCCCCCCCCCCGTAACAACACATAAATATTCCTGCCACACTTCACAATTACAAACAACATAAACAACATTTACAGTCTCCTCCTCCAGTGTGTTTGCGTTGTTCTCTCACTTAGTAATAACTGGTAGAAGTGATTACGATGTCAGAGAAAAATTCAAAAACGTTTAAGAAGTTATTGTTTATAGCGTTAAAATGAACACTGGGGTGTGTGTTATTAAAACATTCAGTTGAAACACTAACCCAGTCAGGTGTTGTGTGTTACTGGTGTCATGGGCGTGAGGTGATGTGGTGTCTTAAATACATGCCAGTACGGGCAATCACTGCCAACCTTGACTTTATTACTGTCCCCATAAAAGAGACAGACAAAGCTGTTTTTCTGTTTGTCAGATAAACTAAAGACTGAAGTCAGATGAGTCAGAATGGAATCATCAAATCAGAATTTCACTGAACTGAAAATTCTGTCTGTTCACAGTCCTACAGGGTCCTGTCACTGGAAACAGTGAAATAAATTAACCCGTGAAACACGCTCAGATGCTTCGACACTCAGACATGTGTGCACTTATGACTCAGCACGCGTACAGCTACTGCATTTTTATTTTATTTTTTTACATCAAAAATAGTAACCTGTTTCATTAATGATGCTGGAGTAAAACTGTTATGTTCTGATAGTCAACACACACAAAGAAACATGAAAAGTCACTTGGTGTGTTGTTTGTAAGTGGATAGCTGAACATTGGAGAGATGATGTGATACTCAAAAGGCCACGGAGATTCATCTGACATTTAATTCCTATCTCTCCATTTCTGTCTTCAGTGACATCGCTGTTTAATTCAACGCTGATTGTGAATGTTCATTCTCATTGTGGCTGTGTGGGGGATTCAGACTTGGATTAATGCAGTTCAACAAGGTCAAAGAAAGGGAAATAGCATTCAGATAAAGGAGAATAAGCTTATTCTCTCATTCTCCACCCCCCCCCCCCTCTCTCTCTCTCTCGGTGGTCAGTATGTCAGTGGTGACACAGGATGAGAATGGGGTGGTCTTGTCTCTGGGCGGGGAGAACCAGAGACTCATTGTGAGTGCTAAGCCTTTTCGGCTGGACATCATAGAGGGACCAGAGGTGCTCCTCTCTCTCAACTCCCGTGGTCTCCTCTCCTTTGAGCACCTCCGTCCACGCAAGGACACGTGAGTCCCTGACACGCAGAATCACACACGTTCAGTGACATTAGACACACACACACACACACACACACACTCTTAATGGTACAGTTTTGGATCCTTGTTAGAGTGTGTCCTCAACTGGGGCATAGCTAGTTGTCACTCACGTCTCAGTTCAGTACATGGTCTAATGTAGATAAATACACTATCTCTCTTCCTCTCCTTTCCCTTCTACTATTCTCTTATTCTCCTGTTTACTTTCTCTCTCTCAGTCTCTGTATCTTTAAGAATGTGATCTTTCTTGTTTCTTATTTTCTTCTGTACCCTTATCTTCATCTTTATGCTTTTTCAACTGCCACCATTCCTCTCTCTGTTCAATGTCCCCCTTTTCACTCTCTCTCTCACTGTCTCTCTCTCTCTCTTTCTCTCTCTCCCTCACACACACACACACACACACACACACACACACACACACACACAAGCAGGTGAAATGTAGCCTTATGTTGTCAGAATGGCAGACAAAGCAAAGTTAGTGCTCAGCAGCAGAGTACAGCATGGCAGAAACTGTTTATGTTCTCCTCCCGAACAGCTCAGCTTCACAGGACAAAAAAACCCCCAAAATCTAATGCTTAACTACAGCTGATTTACTAACTAACAGTCACCTGAGTGAGATGCTCACGCAGTATAAATATGAACTCAGTTAATGAAGACATTTTTAAACTGTGTTGAAGATACTGATGAGACGAGACATATTGAGACAGCGTTACGTGACAAAATGATGCCTTTATAACAGCACTTGTCAGTTATCAGAACTCTCTAGCTTTGACGCTAATGAATTCATTTGTGTTTCTCTACACACTCACTGGCCCACTGGGCTGACTGGTCAGTGTGTTTCCCTCTCACTCCCAGTATAGCACACATGAGACTAGTCTGCACACATGCGTGTGCACACATACACACACACACACACACACACATATGTCTGCTTGCTCTGCTTTGAGTCTGTCATTCCACTCGCCCTCATGTCAAGCTAGGTCTCCATTCTTGGACGCCGCCTATTACATGTTAATGAGTTATCCAATCATTTCGTTTTCAAACGATTAGTAAACCGTTTCATTAAGTAAATTATTGATCCTGTTTGCTTGATGAAATGGTTTGATGAGTATAGGCACCTGGTGCCGTGCTGTACCATTCTGTAATGAAAATAAGTTTATTCTGTAAGTACTCAGGTTGTCATTGTTGGAAATATGTGAACGTTTAAATCCATGAGAATGCTGCTGATGTATGAACAGAGCCCTGTTTTGCTTTTCTCTCATGGTCCCTTTCACATGGTTCTAAAACATTTTGTTTTTGTTAATTTTGCTAATTGATGATGAATGTTCCACAGAAAACACAACAAATCTATCTATCTATCTATCTATCTATCTATCTATCTATCTATCTATCTATCTATCTATCTATCTATCTATCTGCTGTATGTAAGCTAGCTAATGTGAGTGAACATTTGCCTGGTAAATGAAACTTCAGCGTGTTAGTCAAAGGCCCAGCCCTGTGGAACTTCAGCGTGTTAGTCAAAGGCCCAGCCCTGTGGAACTTCAGCGTGTTAGTCAAACGCCCAGCCCTGTGGAACCTCAGCGTGTTAGTCAAAGGCCCAGCCCTGTGGAACCTCAGCGTGTTAGTCAAAGCCCCAGCCCTGTGGAACGGACCATGAGACTTAAAGAGCACTATGCTTTTTTTTCAGTGAAAAACAAAAGCATCATTGTTTGCTCTTTCTCTCTCTCTTCCTCTCACTAATTAGAAAAAAAGCAAGTTTATACATTACAAAAGAAAAAAAGTCAGTGCAGTGTTCTTGGTGCCAAACGCTCTGTTAACAGAGAGCCTCAGTAATTTCTCCTTGTGTGTTTTTTTTCCCCCCCCCTCTCTCTGTTTGTCTTTCATTTGCACCCTCCCTCTCTCCACTCTGCTCTGCCTCCAGAATCTCTCATAGAATAAGTGACACAGTCGGTAGCATGTGGGACTCGATCAAAAGCGTTTTCTCTAGGTAACCTTTCTCAGCCCGCCTCTTCGATCTGTCTGTGTGTACGCGCGCGCGCGCGTGTGTGTGTCTGTGTGTGTATTTACGCGCGTCTATCACACTAAGCACTCATGCTGAATGAATCAGGGTCATCTGGAGATGGATTTCTGTAAAATCTGCCAATGGGAATAATTATTACAGTCCTGAGGAGGAATTCTCCTGTGCCGTTTTTCGATTTCGCAGGAGCCTCAGCGAAAATGACCTGTAATTTTGTCCTTTTTCATGTCTTCATTAACAACTCTAGGCCATTTCATTCTGACACCGTGTTTGGTTTGGTTTTGATGACTGTACCAAACACATGCACTTTACAAACAAATTCTCCACACTCACCCCATCTGCAGGAGGACAGACACACTGAGTGTCTGAGTGGAGTCTTGACTTGTGCTGCAGTACCTAACGATGTGTCAGTTCTGTGTAAAGTCACTCAGAGCAATACATGCTTTTTGTGCTGTGTGGTATAATGGGTTTGTATTGATCAGAGAAAATCCATTAAAATAGACAATACATCAGTTACGTAGAGTCCATAAGCTCAGTTGTGAGCAGTTTTGGAGGCTGTGCCAATGCTAGTGGCCAATAGCAGAGACATGGAAAATGATTCTGCCGATTTGCATTCAAAATATAATTAGCCCCATAGGCCAAACAAACTTCTTTTCTGGAGAACTGTGATCCTGCTGTGGTTTGCCCTAGTCCTGATTTAATCTAACATGCCAGAGCCTGATATTCAGAGGACCATCAAGACCAGGTTTAACTGAGTCACATGGGTGCTTATTTAAGGTTAAACCAGTAGTCTGGACCGACCACGGTACTCCACAGGGGGTCTTTCACAGTGCGACCTCCGAGTTTTAACGACATGTAACTGTTTTAGCTTTTCATCAACAACCATTTTCTTCCCCAGTAACATTTGTTAACATGGTACCAGTCAGAAAATGGTCTGAATGGTTTTTCAAACTCAGATGCTCTGAACTGACACATTCGAGCAGACAGCTGTTTAAGGAACTGAAGGAATGCTTTAGAAGGCATGTGATTGGCTGAAGGAATGCCTTAGAAGGCATGTGATTGGCTGAAGGAATGCTTTAGAAGGTATGTGATTGGCTGAACTGCATGTTTGTTTGTGCATGTCAAAAGCACAGCCATCCCTCAGTGATGACCTGATGCAGCTGTGACTACATTACCTCACAGTAACACTACAGTTCACTCAGTACAAAATATACGTTCATTTCCATCACTCCCCACTAGTTTTACACGTTAGGGTGACGTTTGTAGGTATTTTTTGAGGTTTCTAAGCTGGGACACTCCTTACAGTTAAAAATGAGTATTTTTTTATTAGTATTTATGCCTTTGCAGTAGAGCATGTTGGGCTGGTTATGTATCGGAGCATACGGAGTGTCATAGCGGTATATGGACTTGTACTGCAGCACATGACGATGTGGAGTTTTTCTCTGTTTGTTGTTGTTAAACCGACAGTGTTGTATATGTACTCAGTTTGTGTTTGGTCCATGCTTTACATGCAAGTTTGACCTAGACTAACACTAACTAATTACTAAACTTAAGGTTTGATGTCATGATACTAATGTAGTCGTCTGAATGTGCTAACCAAACTGTTTCCAGATCAGTGTGAAGCGCAGGTCTTTGATAATCAGTCATTAGAAAATGTATTCATTTATTTACAATTTGTATTTGTCCACAAGAAATTCCTCAAGCCATCACAGGAGCAAACAATCAATACTGTAAAATACCAAAAAAAAAACAAAAAATGCATTTGACATATAAATAGCTTTTACAGAATAAGCAACTCAAACGAACCTAAACTGTAAAGAGTGTCTTTGTGAGCACGTTTTGATTCAGACCTGTTTTGGTGCAGTGGGGACTGTCTTGTGGAGTACAGCTGTTTAACTTATACACCCTCTGGGCCTTGCCCATGTAGACTGAGTTTAATTAACAGATTACCCATTAGCACATCAGCAAGTGAATTAGATATCAAATTATGGAAATTCCAGTTTTGGTCGGCTGCTCTGCCCTTAAACTTGGATTTGCACAATCATTTTCTTCTCGGCTGTGGACATGTGTGTCATGAGCTCACACCTTTTGTGAAGCATTAATATTTTGGTGTGCCATGTTTTCATTGTGTTTGAATGACTGTTTATTAATACCTGTATGTGTGTGTGTGTGTGTGTGAATTCCAGTAAGAGTGAGACAGAAGCAGACCATGCTGAAGGGAAGGAAGACGACCCGGAGCAGGAGGGAGAGAAGGTGTGTGTGTAACAGTGTGTGAGGGAGGTCATTAGGAAGCTGCAGTGAAATAGAATAGCTGTCTTATTTCAAGACTCGGATGTTTTTATTGGACCAATCAGGCCATATACTATGTCCTTGTAGAGTGAGTGGCGGTTGATAACACATAAAGATGATAGTGATTTATTTACTGACGTTAGTTAGGTCTGTGGAGAGTAAAATAACTGACCTAGAACCAGCCTGTGCCGGTCCATACAATGGTCCTATGTGTGATTATGAGGACAAATGGTTCCTGTACTTTAGACCTGTAAGGTCGTCATGAAATATCTTATATCTGCTATCTTATATAATGTCCTATAATATCTGATACCTCATAAAATGTCCTATATTTAGATTCATTTCAACATTCAGCGTCTCTGTGTGCTGTACTGTCATGTTCTTACCTTTATCCTGTGAAGTCATGGTTAGAGAAACGGGAATACCCTCTCTCTCTGGAAAAGTCATACCACACTGGATAGGTCATGTTTGTGTCTTCATGACATTGCCTTGTTCAGTCCATTTACCGCACTTTCATCCTGATCTCTCTCTCTCTCTCTCTCTCTCTCTCTCTCTCTTCCTCCCTTTCTCCGGCTTTCCTGCGGATGGGCAGAACGGGAACGAAGAGGAGGATAAACCCGGCATGTGGGAGGAAACGTTTAAATCTCACACGGACTCCAAACCTAATGGTACAGAACCGTTCCTAATGGTACAGAACCGTTCCGTCCACTGCAGTGTCCTCAGCCCGTCTCCTGTGGACCGGCTCTGTCCCCTGCAGTGTCCTCAGCCCGTCGCCTGTGGACCGGCTCTGTCCCCTGGACAAAGTTTACTCAGTATAACATAATGCTCCAATACATCACACATTTAAGGCAGTGTTGCTGGTAAAAAAAAACATGAACAGTGCTTAATTTGTTATCCATGCTGGTTGAGGACAGTTTGAAATGAAACCCCTTCCAGTCATAAGGGTTTGATATCGAACACGTCTCCTCCTCGTTGGGCTGTTACGTACCCATTAGGATCACCTTGGTTTGACCTCTAAACCTGTAGGTCGTGGAATATATTTAAAGGTCGTGGGATATACTTAAAATGCTGATTCTCTCTTTTTGTTTCTTTTTATGTTTGTCATCCCTCCGTTCTCTCCTCTCTCCCCACTCTCACTTCCCCTCCGCGTGAACGTCCAGGTCCGACCTCCGTAAGTCTGGACTTTTCATTTCCGGGGGTGGAGCATGTATACGGCATTCCTGAACACGCAGACTCTCTCCGCCTCAGGAACACAGAGTGAGTTGTCACTGCACACACTGTCGTGATGAACATGTGTTCTATGCGTGTATGTGCTAGTCTGGGTTTACTGGAGCTTTGGCTTGTTTTGGTTTCTGAGACAACCACATCAGTTAAATTGTAGTTACATCTCAGTGGTGCCTGTAGCCAGTGCACAGGTAAACAGTTTTCACTGTGTGCAGCTACAGTGAGTGTTTACAGGTAAACAGCCCTCACTGCGTACAGCTACAGTGAGTGTTTACAGGTAAACAGCCTTCACTGCATGCAGCTACAGTGAGTGTTTACAGGTAAACAGCCTTCACTGGGTGCAGCTACAGTGAGTGTTTACAGGTAAACAGCCTTCACTGCCTGCAGCTACAGTGAGTGTTTACAGGTAAACAGCCTTCACTGCCTGCAGCTACAGTGAGTGTTTACAGGTAAACAGCCTTCACTGTGTGCAGCTACAGTGAGTGTTTACAGGTAAACAGCCTTCACTGGGTGCA